>NC_084530.1:6017184-6317184 GCF_024500275.1 Phycodurus eques
CGAGCAACAGTATGGTTTCATGCCTAGAAAGAGTACCGCAGATGCATTATTTGCCTTGAGGATGTTGATGGAAAAGTACAGAGAAGGTCAGAAGGAGCTACATTGTATCTTTGTAGATCTCGAGAAAGCCTATGACAGAGTACCAAGAGACGAACTGTGGTACTGCATGCGGAAGTCTGGAGGGGCAGAGAAATATGTTAGAATAATACAGGACATGTACGAGGGCAGCAGAACAGCGGTGAGGTGTGGTGTAGGTGTGACAGACGAATTTAAGGTGGAGGTTATACTGCATCAGGGATCAGCCCTGAGCCCCTTCCTGTTTGCAGTGGTGATGGATAGGCTGACAGATGAGGTTAGACTAGAATCCCCGTGGACCATCATGTTTGCAGATGACATTGTGAGCTGCAGTGAAAGCAGGAAGCAGGTGGAGGAACAGTTAGAAAGATGGAGGCATGCACTGGAAAGCAGAGGAATGAAGATTACTGCAAGACAGAATGTATGTGCATGAATGAGAGGGGTGGTGGGGGAAGAGTGAGGCTACAGGGAGAAGAGCTAGCAAGGGTGGAGGAAGGTGTCAGGTGTGTTATGTGACAGAAGAGTCTCTGCTAGGATGAAGAGCAAAGTTTATAAAACAGTGGTGAGGCCAGCCATGATGCACGCTTTAGAGCTAGTGGCACTGAAGGGAGCTGGAGGTGGTGGAAATGAAGATGTTGAGGTTCTCTCTCGGAGTGACCAGGTTGCATACGATTACAAATGAACTCATCAGAGGGACAGCCAAGGTTCGATATTTTGGAGACAAAGTTAGAGAGAGCAGACTTCGATGGTTTGGACACGTCCTTAGGAGAGAGAGTGAGTATTTTGGTAGAAGGATGATGAGGATGGAGCTGCCAGGCAAGAGAGCTAGAGGAAGACCAAAGAGAAGGTTGATGGATGTCGTGAGGCAAGACATGAGGGCAGTTGTTGTTGGAGAGGAGGATGCAGGAGATAGGCTTACATGGGAAAGGATGACGCGCTGTGGCGACCCCTAAAGGGACAAGCCGAAAGAAAAAGAAGAAGATTGCAATTTCAGACTACTAAGAGTTTTGTCGAAGAGCTTTGATTCTTGACCCTTACCAGAGGACGGGTGTCAACCTTGAAGGATTAAAAATGTTAACTTGACGAGTTTTGGTAAGTTTTATTTTGTAAGTGGTATACTTTCGTAATTGCTGCATGGCGAGGCATTATGCCCCTTCAAGCTCCGTCTTCGTCCACAGAGAGCGGAGAACAATACTTATAAGTATTTTGAGTTCTTATTTTCTATACTTAATGCCTCTGTGTACTATATATTTGTAATGTTGGTTCATTTCATGTGCAAATCTGCCAGTTGATGGAAAACACGAGCGGCTTGGAGCTAAGAGCAGCCGCCATTTCATGCTTTTTTGTTTTTGTTTTTGTCACGTGGTTTGGTGAATGCAATATTATGTTTTCCTTTGTCACACAGCTTTGTGAATAGCTCGATTTGATTATAGGTTACTTTCAATCTTAATCTTTATTTAATGGACTCAATCTATTTCCTTCGTGGCCTAACCCACAGGCCAGGTTTTTCCCCCTTGGAGAGAACCTTTGGATTCAGACACGAATCTCTGTGATTCTGAGCGGCGAGCTACCAATGGATTTGCGATTCCTCGGACCGCTACCAGGACTACTTGTGATTCCACCTTCACTGTAAACTTATTGCTACACCAAGGTCACGGTAGGAATTGGAATTTTCCTCTATTTGGATTTATGGAACTTTGAACGTGCTGTGTGTGCAACTCAACACACATTGCTTGTGGACTCTTTGGATTTTTGTCAAAGAAAGGACATTTGGAAGCATTGTTATCCATTATCATCCGAAATTAGACTAAATGACCGGTCAATAAAATAAAACGGAAAAAGTGATTGAACTTAAAACCTTTTGTCTCACTCCTTAAGTCAACAATAAGGTGTAATATAACAGGAAATGTTTTTTTAAGGTGCATATGCAAAATGATGTGCCCAAAATTATATGTTAATTGTCATTTTGTCCACTGTCTTGTTTGTTGTTATAGGTATACTGCCGGCTTCATGTTCGATCTGCTTCGACTCTGGTACTTTCTTTGCTAGTCTTACCACTTATCGAATCTAGAACTAGTCCAGTAGCTTATCTCCCTCTGCCTAACAGCACAGGTGCTACAGTGACACCTAAGCAAGCGGGACATTGTACAAAGGCAGGATGAAATGAGCACATATGAGACCTTTTATCGGCCTTAAGAATTGTGCATCCCTTTGCATTCCCGGGATCCGGCCGTTCCTAATGCGCCTCCGTTGACTGAGAAAAATAGGACAAAATTAAACTCTGAAATCTAGTTAGGGTCGGGCCTCTTATCAGCGCGCTTCTGAACTACAAAGGCATTCTATGTGCTTGCTTTCAAGTCATGTACTAAAAGGTCCGTTTAAACCAGCCTTATTAAAAGCCTCTGCATGTGTCGAAATGAGTGTGCGCATGCACTCATGTCTGTTTTTCGGAAACATGACTATCGATGTTTCCTATGCTCCTAGCCATTAGAAGAGGCTCATATAACCAGCCGGTGGGCCTGAGAGACACACACTCTATAAATACACACCACTTAAGGGCCTGTGGAGGGGGACTCGGTACACACATACAGCACACAGGCAGCAGTTTCACGACTTCCTATTAAGCCTTCAAATGGATGCTTTATGCTTCTCTTAATACGAACGGGCCTCAAAATTGCACATCAAAATGTGGCAAGGTCGAAAAGGGAGAACTTTACACCGTCTCCCTTATTGCTTACTCTTAACGATTTCATATTGTACTCCTTCGCTGCATTCATGAACTCAATGAATTCAATTTGTCATTTAGACTGGGCTTAGGGGAATGCAAGCTGGCCTTTTTAAGAGATTAGAAATAAGGTTACATGCGCCACCCCTCATTCGTTACTGTGTGCATGTGGAACACTTAGCTGTCAGGTGACAGTACTGTACAGCTCATGTGCTTTTGTGGGTGTCTGTGTGTGTGTGTGTGTGTGTGTGTGTGTGTCACAGTCCATGTAACTGTGCAAATCCTCCTCCAGTACTTTGATACTTTTAGCACCTTGTTTTGGCAGCATGTTCACTACTTTCATCGAGTGCCTCTGTAATGGGCCGGAGCTGTATGACACACAGACATCCATTAACACACACACACTCAAACACACACCTACAAACTGCGGCTACACACATTAACACACGCTCACACATTTTCATAAGCACTTTAAAGATGTGCCTGTATGCTTGTCACAGTGTCCCGCTTCTGCTTCCAAATGTCTTCTCTGTCCAACCCCTCCCCGCCCGTGTGTCCATTCACTGTATCCCAGCAGAGTTTGTGTATGTCAGTGTGGTAGTTTTTCCACAGTGTTTTTGTCTCACTCACAAAAAGCATGCTTGTTCTAATACAAGGGCCATCTGTCAATTTGGATGTCTGTCCATCTGTTTGTCAGCACTTCTGCACGATGGTTGTAAACAGCCTTGTCCTGCTTGGGGGTATTGCAACAGTGCAAAATATGGTCCTAATCAGTGGTGGGATGTAACGTGCTACATTTACTACACTGCTACATTTGGATAAATTGTACTTGTCAGAGTAGTTTTACTGGAACATACTTTTTACTTTCACGTTATTATTTTTGTTAAAAAGAAACACTACTTCTACTCTGAGTTACACTGAGCTATACTCTGCTGACTACTTCTACCCAATTCTGGTCCTACAACGGAATCCATCTATCATGCAAGTATCCATCCATCCATTTTTTTCTCTTGCGCTCGTCCACATTGGGGTCACACACAACAACAACAACACGCAGTATATCAGCAACAATTCGAGCCATATGTGATGGACAAAAGCTGCACATTGTAAATAGTTATCCAACAATTTGTTGTGTGTATGCAATACTATGAGGCGATTATACACTTCGACGGGTTCACAGTCATAACGGCCCTCTGAGGGGGACCATTACAACGAAGTGGCCCACGACATAAATGAGTCTGACACCCGTGTTTTACACTCACAGTCACATGGGGCAATTTAGAATATTCAATTAGCCTTACGTTCTTTTCTTGCAATGTGGGAAGAAGCCGCAAGCTGAGGCAGTCATGCTAAGCACTATAAAATGAAATCAGTAATTATTATTTCATATAGAAAAAAGTAGTTTTCAAATTACAACAACTATGCATCACAGAACCAATTTAGAAATGTTTGACTTTGGATGATCTGCGTTTACACTAAAAGACTGTCCATTATTGCATAGTGGGTTCTATGTTGTGTTTTCATATCAACATTGTCTTTCATAAATGAGTTTATTCACAATCACAAACAGCATTTAAAATGTTAAATAATACACTGAAACCATAGATTTCCAGTACCGATCATTCAATTTGGAATTTGACTAAGACGCCTATGAAGTTACACAAAATGCTGCCTTCGGAACTGCTGGCTGACCAAAATATTAGAAGCAGCACTCAGTATATAATAAGTTGCTCAACATTGAGCATTTAGACACGGGATTGTTGATACAGATTGTATTAGAAATCATTAGTTGTGTACCTAATATTGTGAGTGAGTGCTCAAATTTGAGGCAAAGCAAAGAGTCACATTTCTTATCATTGCCAAAAGTAGTGGTGCTACAATTATCACTCCCCCACACTTTTTTTTTTTTGTAATGTGCTGTCACGCCACTTCTCTCCTACTGACTCCCAGCACAGAAGTAGAAAAAGACAGACATGTTTATTGAGCTCTATAGGCAACGCAAACTTGCACGTTATCACTTGGCTCTTGCGCAAAGCAAAGTTGTCAAAGTCGTCACGTCGGCTGACATGCTTGGCTTCACTGATTTCTTTTCAAGGACTCCTCAATTGGTCGTGTTGAAACACTTGGCACATTTCAACAGCGTCTGTCAGTCATTTTCTTTGTGCTGGCTGGCAATTGTTACTATGATTTGAAAAGTGTTAAAAAAAAATCAAAAAAAGAGTAAAAAAGCCATTTGCTGTCTATTCACTGCAATCAAAAGACGATTAAAGACAAGATGCAGCGTGACAGATTTGTTTTGTTTTTGATTTGTTGCATTTATATATATAGATTTAGGTCATCCTGAGTTTTCTTGGGTGTGGTAACGTTTTGAAGAAAAAAATCTGACTGTGACTGGAAAAGCACTGAAACGAAACATGCGTTGATTTGACCTCAGCTAACTTTGACCATCTTGTTCTCACAATACAGCAATAGAGAGCCAACTATTTTCCCCAATATACTGTATATCATATATGGTTTTAAGGTGTCAAAGCTGAACAATTTTTTTAAAAGTTATGCAGTTTTTACAACAGTTAACAATCACTGCACTCTAATGAGATACTGTATAAGCATATATACTAAGAAACATTCCGCCACTATGAGCATATTTAGGCTCAATTTTGACTGATAAACAGTAACCCTACTTAGTGTTTATTACCGTTATTGTAGTATGCTTCTTCTTCTTCTCTTTTCGGCGTGTCCCTTAAGGGGTCGCCACATCCTTTTCCATGTAAGCCTATCTCCTGCATTCTCCTCTCGAACACCAACTAACCCTCACGTCTTTCCTCATGACATCCATCAACCTTCTCCTTGGTCTTCCTCTAGCTCTCTTGCCTGGCAGCTCCATCCTCATCATCCTTCTACCAATATACTCACTATTTCTCCTCTGGACTGTGTCCAAACCATCAAAATCTGCTCTCTCTAACTTTATCTCCAAAACATTGAACTTTTACTGTCCCTCTGATGAGGTCATTTCTAATTTTACCGAACCTGGTCATTCTGAGAGCGAAACTCAACATCTTCATTTCCGCCACCTCCAGCTCTCTTCAGTGCCACTGTCTCTTATCCGTACATCCTGGCTTACCTCACCACTGTTTTATAAACTTGCCCTTCATCCTAGCAGAGACTCTTCTGTCACATAACACACCTGACACCTTCCTCCACCCGTTCCAACCTGCTTGGACCCGTTTCTTCACTTCCTGCCCACACTCACCATTGCTCTGGACGGTTGACCCCAAGTATTTAAAGTCCTCCACCCTTGCTATCTCTTCTCCCTGTAGCCTCACTCTCCCCCCACCACCCCTCTAATTCATCCACATATATTCTGTCTTACTTCGGCTAATCTTCATTCCTCTGCTTTCCAGTGCATGCCTCCATCTTTCTAACGGTTCCTCCACCTTCTCCCTGCTTCCACTGCAGATCACAATGTTATCTGCAAACATCATTGTCCACGGGGATTTCAGTCTAACCTCATCTGTCAGCCTATCCATCACAACTGCAAACAGGAAGGGACTCAGGGCTGATCCCTGATGCAGTCCCACCTCCACCTTAAATTCGTCTGTCACACCTACAGCACACCTCACCGCTGTTCTGCTGCCATCGTACATGTCCTGTATTATTCTAACATACTTCTCTGCCCCTCCAGACTTCCACATGCAGTACCACAGTTCCTCTCTTGGTACTCTGTCATAGGCTTTCTCTAGATCTACAAAGACACAATGTAGCTCCTTCTGACCTTCTCTGTACTTTTCCATCAACATCCTCAAGGCAAATAATGCATCTGCGGTACTCTTTCTCGGCATGAAACCATACTGTTGCTTGCAAATACTCACTTCTGTCCTGAGTCTAGCCTCCTCTACTCTTTCCCATACCTTCATTGTGTGGCTCATCAACTTTATTCCTCTATAGTTCCCACAACTCTGCACATCACCCTTGTTCTTAAAAATAGGGCACCAACACACTTTTCCTCCATTCCTCAGGCGTCTTCTCACGCGCTAGAATACTATTGATCAAGCTGGTCAAAAACTCCACAGCCACCTCTCCTAGATGCTTCCATACCTCCACAGGTATATCAGGACCAACTGCTTTTCCATTTTTCATCCTCTTTAATGCCTTTCTAACTTCCCCCTTACTAATCATTGCCACTTCATGGTCCACCACACTTGCCTCTTCTACTCTCCCTTCTCTCTCATTTTCCTCATTCATCATCTCCTCGAAGTATTCTTTCCATCTAGCTAGCACAATGCTGACACCAGTCAACATATTTCCATCTCTATCCTTAATCACCCTAACCTGCTGCACATCCTTCACATCTCTATCCCTCTATCTGGCCAACTTGTATAGATCGTTTTCACCTTCTTTAGTGTCCAACCTGGCATACATGTCATCATAAACCTCTTGTTTGGCCTTTGCCACCTCTACTTCTAACCTTACTGCCTTTCCACCTGGTCTCCTGGACACACAATATATCAACCTTTCTCCTCATCATCATGTCAAACCAACTCCCGAGATTTTGCTGTCATAGTTCCAACATTCAAAGTCCCCACATTCAGTTCTAGGCTCTGTGCTTTCCTCTTCTCTTTTTGCCGAACAACCCGCTTTCCACCTCTTCTTCGACTTCGACCCACAGTAGCTGAATTTCTACCGGCGCCCTGCAGGTTGATGGCGCCGATAGCGGATGTTGCCACGACCGATCCGGTATGGAATTCTTTGGATGAACAAACATATTTGTTTGGTAAAGTTTTAAGCCAGATGCCCTTCCTGACGCAACCCTCTGCATTTATCCGGGCTTGGGACCAGCATACAGTTTGCACTGGCTTGTACCCCCATAGGGCTGTTATTGTCGTATGCAGTGGTGTAAAATTGCACAGCATCATACTGAGAGGTATTTTTAGAATCTTAACAAGCACATACAATTTTCTTTTTTTTTATTTATTTATTTTTTATTTTTTGCTTGCTGAATGTGCTAATCTGGAAATCACTATTTACATCATGCTGTTATCATAAGTTTCATAGATTTCAGATCATTTTTATATAGAAAACAATATATCTAGTTTAAATTATTGTTTTTGATTTCAGAATGATAAAATAAATCTCTATTTTTAATGATTATGGGCAGCACTGCGGACCACTGGTTAGCTTGTCTATCTCACAGTTCTGAGGTTTGGCAGCGTGTGGAGTTTGCATGTTCTCCCTGTGCTCGTGAGGGTTCTCTGGCTTCCTCCCACATTTCAAAAATATGCATGTTACTTGAAGACTTAAAATTGTCCATTGATGTGAATGTGAGTGTGAATGGTTGTTTGTCTTGACATACGCTGCGATTGACTGGTAACCACTACAGGATCGACACCGCCTCTTGGCTTGACTTCAAAGTCAGCTGGGATAGCATTCGGCTCCCCCGTGACCCTATTGAGGATAAGTTCTTGGGATAATTATGGTTGAATGGATTTTTTATGAATTACTTTTATAATGTGCTGGAAGTATAGACCAATTGATACATTTTTTTTTTTTTGAGAGACTGTTATTTATTTATTTATTTTGTGATGGGGTTAAGGCCACCTAATCGGAAGAGGTGGCCTGTGGCAGAAGGCAATCTGGGCCGGGAGTAGACGTGCACTGGCTGCTGCCCATCAGGGTGCACCTCTGCGGGTTGGCACAAAGTTGCTGTGAAGCTCAAGATTCTCACACAGTCAATGACTACTCGCTGATGGGCGTTTAATCCTGCGTTTTATCTCTCCAATCCCATAGAAGAAGTGAGAGTTTTCAACAAGACTCCCATGCACAAAACCCAAAGAGCAAAGGGAGGGAGGCTGGACTTCAGTGCACGTAGGATTGAATGCTCTCGCCCAATCTAATACCTTTTGTGTGTGTGTGTGTGTGTGTGTGTGTGTGTGTGTGTGCGCGTGTGTGCGTATACATGCCCTTGGTGGTGATCCATTACTCTGTCAGCTCTCTCCCAAGACGCTCGCCAGAGCCCCGGAACGTTCTCTGTGTCTGGAGAAAATGACTTCATCCTCGGAATGACCGCACTACCTCATTCCTTTACTATGTTTCCTTTAGATTGTCTCCTCTCATTTGAACCCGTCTCCATGTGCTATAATAAACACCATTGGCAATCTCACGTTTTATCTCTAGCCCTGTCTTCTTTTCTGTCTTTCTGTATCACTTCATCTTCTTGCCTATTTTCTCTGTATGACTCATTTTTGTTCTCCCTCTCCTCCTCACATACGTAATCACTCCTTCCTTTGGTCGCAGACGTTACAGCAAGATGTCTGCGCAATGAGGGATGAGCAGCCTCACGCTTTTATGTAATGGTAATATGACAAACTCACGTTTGTTATCTGTTTCGGTCACGCCCACATGCTCATGCACAGGGGAACATTTAGTGTGATAAGCTCGAGTGTGAAGCATCAACAAGGCCCCGAGCTATATGAATTTGTACCCTCATTTTCATGCAAAACAGTATTGTACACTGATTTGTGTTGCGGCACATAGACAGTGGCTGTTCATACCGCACGACATGCACACATACTGCACTGTACTCTATTTAATATTCTAAAGGTTCTATAAAACTAGACTGAGGCGACCATCCGCAGCGCCAACTTGGTTGTTATTTACCAATGAGTGGTTAAATTAAACACCGATTGATAAGTGTAAGTTGGACACTAAGTGATGAAGTGCCGCCTCCATATGTGAAAATACAACATACAAAGGTACAATACATACTGCTTTTACTATATTTATGGCTTTTTAAATTGTACTTCTAAAGTAAAGTACAAAGTCTCTTCTTCTAAAGTAAAATTCAGATTCGGGGGTGAAAAAACTGAGGGCTTGAGCCCATGCAGTATCACCCCTTAGCACCGCTTCTGGTCATCAAGGTACCACAAAGGAGTTCTATTTCATCCCTGCTGACCGCCAGAAGGTGGTGGCGAAAGCTCTGAATATTCCCTTCGTGGAATGGAACGGGTCTAAGTTTTGGTGTCACAGGGCTCAGTTCTTCTTTTGTTCTTGCGTGCCTTTTTGCATACCACTGGATACAGCAACTCGAGAAAAATAGAATGCTCTATCGGACATCATTGCTTTGTCGTTGGTAGCCTTGTGACTGTTGTGTCGGAGCTGCGAAGCTCCGCCCTCCAGAGGCTGCGACGATGATTTGGTTTGTGTTGAGAAATTGTTTGCGTCGAAATAGTGTCTCTTTTGTTTCATACCTCGTGAGGTAGAACAGCTTTTTAACCTGTCCCAATAACACTAAGGTAAAATTGTTGACTCTATTGGTTCTTTATGATGGAACTTTGTCCAACATGTTGCGCCGTAACTGATTTAGTCTGGTGTTAGTGCCCAGGCTACTCTGCTCTGCCTCATATTTTATTTGTTTCACCTCTTTTTTTGCTGGCGAAGGCTTTGTTCGCGTCCCCTTTCCCAGCTTACGACATTGTGACTTCTCGAAGCGAGCTGCAGATGGGGTGTCCCAGCTCTGCTGGATTTATACAGGGGTGTCAAACTCATTTTAATGCATGGGCCACATCCAACCCAATTTTATCTCAAGTGGGCCGGACCAGTATATCCGTGGCCTTATAAGCCATTAATAACGACAATTCAACTTTTTATAACCATCTTTTTGGGTGCACATAATTACAACTACATTTGGGAAAATATTCACATTTATTGATTATTATCTTGTTGCCAATCTTTCTTTCAAATCATATGAGCAATCTTGAATGTCATATCAAAAATCTGTGTTTTCATCTACAGTTGCAATTTAGAGATCAAAGTCGATCTATAAACTGTATGTACCATTTGTAAAACAACCTTGTATTATGTTGAAACATTTTGAACCGTACTGTGTAAATCCACTCAAAACAGTCAAAAAATGGGTCAAACCAATAACAACTTTATTTTAGATTGCATAAACATTTAGAAAAGACACATGCAATACATGTTTAATTCCAACACTATATTTAAGAACCATTTAGTTAGTTTTTCCCTCTTTACAAACATTTTTTGTTTCATTTAACTTGCCCTTTTTTCTCAGATTTTCAATGTTCAACATTTTCAGTGTTCTCCATATGATGGACAGAATGGAACTGTTTGCTTTCTGCAGATGTAATTCTTGCATTTCACACAAGAAGAACTTGTTTTACTGTCCTCTCGGGAGGGACAGACCTGGCATCTTTTGCGTTTCTTCACACCTGTAGCCACTGGATCCATTACAGGTTGGTTGGATGACTTGCAGCTGATCCCTGCAGCTGCTAGGGATCGAGTTGGCCTGGCTCACCTCTGAATCTTGGGAGGGACGAGTGCTTTGCCGAGTTCTTCCAGGAAAAGACGACATTGATATAATTTGCCGGCATTCCATCGCTGTATGATTTCAGTCCACAGGACATAGGCATTGTAAGCAGACATGTCCACAATGTTGTAGACAATCACCAGGGGCCAACGGGCAGTCTTGCGCTGGCAGCTGTATGTTGCTGTGACTTTGTCCAGATTGTCAACTCCTCCTTTGGTGGAGTTGTAGTCTTGGACCATTTGTGATTTAATTGTCACTCAGTAGCTTGCCATAAAAAGCAATGAATTTATATGAGGTTAGCATTAGTCTGCACAAACAATTAGCAACCGCCTCTCCAACTATTACCATGGATCAAATTATCTTGTAGCTTCCATCTCACTAAAGAAGTGACTTCCAGCTTTTCCTTGTCAGGGGGTCGCCACCACAGCGAGTCACTCACATGATTTGGTTGTCTGACGTAACTTAACCATGTTTATCTGGGCTTTAATAAAGCCATGTCTCAATTAATTTCACAAACTCATTTTAACTGCACATACAGTATGCACATTTGCACACCACTTCCACAGCTTATTGGCACGGATTGTCTGTTCGGATGATTAATTCATTAGTGTATTTTAGGCCTTTGCTGGTGATAGCTGTGTTTGCATCCCCTCTCACAGTTTACAGCGTTGCTGCTTCACTAAGTGAGCCGCTGGTGCTGCCCGTCTTGCGTGTGTTGAGTGGGTGTAATCGGCACCCTCTTCCCCCAGATTACACAGACTTTGGTTTCCACAGTTAGTGTAGGTCTCTCATGCTGCACAACTTGTTGGCACCAATTCTCTGTTCAGTTGAATAATTTGTGTGTTTAATTGTGGCTTTTGTTGGTGATGACAGTGTTCGCATCCCCTCTCCCAGCTTACAAGCATTGTGGCTTCGCAAAGTGAGCCGCTGTTGCTGTGCGTCTCTTGTTCGATGAGTAGGTGGCGTTGGCGCCCCCTTCCCTCAGTTTACACTCTCTTCATTTGTCTTTCTACCACTATGGGTCTTTTGTTGGGCGTATGCTGCTGCATACGTCTGTTCCACGTCTGCTAGTGCTGCACAACTCTGCTGTGTAGGCAGAGTGCCCCCTTCCCTCAGCTTTTCGCGTACGGGGTCCTGTACGGGTCCTGTTTGGTCATTCAAAATGGAAGACTCTCACTGTTTTGTTGTCTTTGGTGCCCTCTTTGAGGCCAATGGTGGCCGTGGCCTCAGTCCAGGATGCCTCGGTCCTGAGCTCCTTTCCGAGAGTTTTCTGGAGATCAGTGCATGGATGTCGTTTGCATGCCTTACTCTGAGCGGCTGCATTCTTTTCAGCCAAGACAATTGAGATGCCGTGGTGAGCCTGCCAATGCATCCGGCACCTCTCAGACAGTGAGGACTGAGCGACAGCCTGCCCCTAAGGTAGAAAAGTAAAAGAAAAAGGTCCCTCCTGCAGGAGCGTCCCCTACTGCGTCCACAGTTGTGACAGTCCGCCCAGCCCATGCCAGTACTTGCTTAGGATGATGATGCCATCACTCTGGCAGCTTTAGCGTCTCAATTCTGGGTCGCTTATTGGTGCAGGTCCGGCGGGGCAGTTGGTAGTTCAGTGCAGGCTATCCTGTGCAGTGCCTTGGAGCGTCGCACAATGGACTCGGTCGGCTCCTGGGAGCACCTTCCTCAGGCACTGGGCCTCTCTCATACCTTGTCTGTCCCCCCGTCAAAAGGACTATTTGAAAGGGCTACATGCTTGCTGGGGAGATGCTGCGGCTCTGTCCCAGCTGTCAGCGGACAGCCGAGTTTTCGCAGGATCGGATGCTGAGTGGATCGGATGCTGGACAATGAGCCGACCATGGTATCCTCATTGTGTGCCCGGAAGGGTCACTTCTGCCTGCTGAACGGTGTTCTCAACCGTGATGTTGGGTAACCAACAATCTTTTCTCTGGGGCCTATGCCAATGGTGCAAGCACTGGCTGTATTGGTAACTCCTTGATTCAACTTGTGTTCACGCTCTCTTCATCCCTGCGGGAGGGAAGTGTAGACTCCTCTGTCATATGCGTTAGTGAAGCAGCTTTGCAGGCTTTTGCTCTCGTGACAATGGAGCTTAGGCGGATGATGTCCTCCCTGGTTGAGACTCGCCACCAGGTGTGGGTAGAACAGCCTCCTTTGACAGGGCCCTCTAGGATGACTCTGTGAAGTGTTCCGTTGGCACTTGTTCAGCCACAGTGTTGGCACTCGAGAGAACTGTTAGTGGTCGTGAAACCTGTTGACAGTTTTCGAGCCCTGATAGTGGCGTGGCTCCCCAGGTAGACCCAAGGTCTGTTCCAGTCGAGAGGACCTTGCCATGGGTCTGCCCCTGTCTCCCATCAGGTCATGGCGACTGTCATAACCCAGACTCCTACTTTCATGTCCCTGTTGCAACTCAGCAGTAGCAACTTCTCTGTTTGGCCTACGGGGTCATTATTGGTGGTTCCCAGTGCTCCTCTTTGGACTCTCCCTCTCTCCAAGGGTCTCCAATTGATGTGTGTAGGCTGCTCTTCCACCCCTACAGTCAAGCGTCATGAAGTTGTTGCTGTTCCTGGTCACCATGCTAATCATCGCAGGCTCGGGTGCTCCAGGATCCCTCCAGTCTCCCTGCCCATGTGGCCTCGGGGTCAGTATAGAGAAGTCTTGTTGAACCCCTATACACCACAAGTGTGAGAGCACAACATTTCTCTCACTAGGTGGAAGACGTTCCTCGCCTCCTCACACTCTTCCGGTAGGAGAGACTGCTGCTGAATGTCGCTTTCCTGCAACATTTTAGCAGGCTGACATCCACGACTGGTATGGCCTTGATGGGTCTGCTGTCGACCCACTGTACCCTTTGGTTTTCCCCGAGGGAAACCACCAGCTAATCTGTTGTCCCGACATGGGGGTAGGCTTCGGCATTACAATCCTCACCACTTTTGGGTTTTCCCACTGTATGGTCTGACTCTCTGTTGAGCAGCTGTTCGGAGCCTGTCAGGCCGACCATTCTGGCCACCAAGGCGATGTCCACTCGGCTTTGATATGCCAATGGGTAGACATTGTTTCCGGGGGGTGTGGAGACATGGGGAGGACCAAGTGCTTTGCTCGGTTCCCAGCGTTCTGGTGTTCCTGCGGTCTCTCCTGGATAGAGGTGGGCTTCCATCTTCTCTAATGGTGTGTGTTTGGCCGCAATATCAGCCCAACATGCTAGGGTCGACAATAGGGGGATTCAGGGAACCATAGTTAGACGCGTAACTTTTGTACTCGCATCAGTAAACCCTGCAGTGGGGGGTTAGCAGGGTCCCAAATGTGTGAGACACGACAGTGCCCCCAAACCGGCTATTTTTTTAACAAAGCTGTTAAAACTAGATCATTAATAGTCCTTGCAGTATTTTTATTTCATTTTATGAAGACACATGGGACCTGTTTAACTAGATGTAAAGATATTGCAAAAAAAAAAAATGGTGTGGCCACCTAGTAATTTAACTTTCATTCAGAAAAAGAAATCTACTCTGTGTCTCTCATTATACACACAGCATTATGGTTGCATTTTGAACCGGTATTTTAGCGTGTGGAACATTTTTGGAGATTCGGAAAAACTACATTAACAGGAAAGTTTAGATGAGGTTTAGTGGGAAGATAAACAACCTGACAAGAGATTGAGTGAATGTAAATGAGCTTTATCTTGTTGTTTAATTTCATGTGAATTGTTGGAGTACAACAGCCACAAAGAAGGAAACATTCATCAGCCTAATCCTTCAATCCCCCAAACACTGCGGCTATAATACTGGTCATCATTGTTATGGAGCCACTAATTAGTTTTGTTTTATGAGGACAAATGTGGTTATTCCATCAAATGGAAGTATATTACTAAAGGACTTTACAGCAGAGGCTTGTTTTAATCTAATTGCACAAAACAAATGATTGAAGTTAGATGCATCCAAGGAATCCTATTTTTACCTTTTGTATACATATAATGTCTTTGCATGGATGCATATGTGTGTGCACATTCGATTGTCTTTTCCCTCTACAGTGCTTTTGCATAGAATGACAGCCTATTCAAATCCATTTAAGGAAGCAGTAAGTGCTCCGTGGCATCATTCATTCATCTGCCTCTCACTCTCACGCTTGTAGATGACTGGATGGCATCTGGGTGGGTGAGCACCTTGTTTCATCTCTCTGCCTTTCCATTTAACCCCTCCTGTGCTGTTTTCAATCATCAGTTTGCAGAGGTGTGCTTCACCTGTTAAGCTCTAAATTATTACTTTAATGCACAGAATGCCATAACTGCAGTCTATGATTGCTTACAAATACAAAAAATACATTTACTGGTTTAAATAAACTAAAACAAGATTATTGACATTAGCTATAATGCTAATGTCCCAACATTACAACAACAAAACAAAAAGTAAAATAAACTGAAGTCAGCCCAACAAGGGTTTGAGGCCCTGATGTGTCGACTGTTAGAGCAACTGTAAGAGTTAAATTGATGACACTTTTTTCATGGTTTGGATTTTATGTTGACACTTTTGCACAATGTTCACTACCTTAATATCGGGATAAAAATGTTTTGCCCAATTTGCATCTGTAGTGACTCTGACTCGGTCGTCATAGCAATTCCCCCACAACTGATAAAACTGCATTCTCCCAAGCTCAGTGAGATGTCCACCGGGGACGTTTGGTGTATGTCAGCTGGATCTGTGTCTAACGACATCTATCCTTATAGATCCCTCATAGATTTCATTAAATATTCTATAAAATTCCACTCCTTATTGTGCTTTGTGTGTGTTTTGAGTTTAATAATGAAACCTCTGTAGTCTAGAATTTGTATTTCTTAAATGTAGGAACCTTCAGATTATGAGACTGATAAGAGGTTTTTCATCACTTTTCTCCAATTCTACACACATAAAAAAGAGACGTGGCAGGTGTTCACCTTTGACGAATTTATTCCTTAAATAAATTACGTTTTATCCTATGCCAATATACGCTACAGCATCTTTGTTGTGTTTTCTTCTTCACCACAACGGACCGATACAAAGTCCACATCAGCATGACGGCCTCCCTCACCACTGGTGACCACCAACGGGTTCGGGGGTTGACAGGCACCGACCAATTTACAGCCACAGCTCCGGTCGGCTGCCTCAGCAATGGAGGCACGGAACATGATCCACTCGGACTTAATGTCCCCCACCTCCCCTGGAATGTGAGCAAAGTTCTGTCGGAGGTGGGAGTTGAAACTCCTTCCGACAGGAGATTGTGCCAGACCTTCCCAGCAGACCATCACAATACCCCACCATCGGAGCCAACACGCCACCAGGTGATGGTCAGTTGACAGCTCTGCTGCTCTCTTCACTCGAGTGTCAAAGGCATGCGGCCGCAAGTCCGATGACACGACCACAAAGTCGATCATCGAACTGCGGCCTCGGGTGACCTGGTACTAAGTGCATATATGGAGACCCTTATGCTTGAACATGGTGTTCGTTATGGACTATCCATGATGAGCACAGAAGTCCAATAATAGAACTCCGCTCGGGTTCTGATCTAGGGGCCGTTCCTCCCAATCAAGTCATTTCAGGTCTCACTGTCTCACTGTCACTGTGAGCATTGATGTCCCCCAGCAAAACAATGGAGTCCCCAGCGGGAGCGCTCTCCAGCACCCTGTAGTTGTTCAGCATCGTAGGAGAATAAAATGTCGTCTGCAAAACGAAGATGGCTCAATAAGCTCCTTTAATTGTTCGTCCTTCTTTTTCCCAATTGAGCTTGTTAAATATTTCTTCAAGGCAAGCTGTTAATCGCCTTGCCTGACCCCTTTTCCAAGACTTATTCACACTCTTTCATCGTGAATTTGTATTGAACCTGAAGAATCGTTGTACATTGATTGTAGAAGGTTGATATAGGATTGACTGACTATAGGAAACAGAACAAAAACAATTTCATTGAGTTGATCAAAGAGGTGCTTGGAAACCATCTTTAGCCGTAATATTTATTGGTGAACGGGCATAGTGGACGACTGGTTAGCGCATCTGCCTTACAGTTCTAGGGACCGGTGTTCAAATCCTGGCATCGCCTGTGTGGAGTTTGTATGTTCTCCCCGTGCCTGGGTGGGTTTTCTCCGGGCACTCCGGTTTCCTCCCACATCCCAAATAAATGCGTGGTAGGTTGATTGAAGACTCTAACTAGCCCGTAGGTGTGACTGTGAGTGCGAATTGTTGTTTGTTTCTATGTGCTCTGTGACTGGCTGGCGACCGGTTCAGGATGTACCCAGTCTCCCGCCCGAAGATTAGCTGGGATAGGCTCCAGCAGCCCGCGGCCCTTGTGAGGATAAGCGGTAAAGAAAATGGATGGATGGATTTATTGGTGAAGAATATCGGCGCTATAGCATACTTTTTTCACCCCATCTGTTTATGATGCTTACATACAACTGTGAACTATGGACTTGTGAAGCACTTTGGCACTCTTTTGTGATTAAGGGCTGTGTAAATCAATTTGCATTGACTTGACAACTGTGAGGAGTGACTCCCCTTCAAACATGATGCTGGGCAGCATTCAAAGAAAAGCCTTTGAAATGTTTTGAAAGAAAAAAGATGGGATGAGCTCATTGAAGATAAACAAGCCTGGGGATTCAGTCTTCCTCTAATTACAACTACATTCATCGTAATGGTGAGTTTTATATTTAATCAGTTGTCTTTGTATTTGTTTCATTGCTGATCCATCAAAAAAAATATATATATATAGGTTAAACCAGTATGCATCACACCAAAAAGGTTGGGGACTGCTGAACTAAAGCGCAGTAGGCACACCACACCCCTTTCTTATTGCTGGACCTCCAAACATGGATTTAATTATAAGCACAGTTTCTGATTAAATTGTTTATTTTGTAAAGAACAAGAAAAACATGGCCGACTTAAAAGTGTAAGTGTAGCCGGAGCGATGTGCATTTCCCGAACACACACCACCTGCTACATAAAGCATTTTCAAATTTAAAGTGCACTTTCTCTTTTTCACAGATTTCAATGACATGCACAAATCTTTGAAAAACTCCCTGTTCAATGATTTCGCGATCGCTTCACTGTCAATGAACCACACCTCTGTAGTGTGTCCACATTCATTCACAGCTCATGTGTGGTGGGTGTGTCAGAGGTCTGGACAGGTGAATAGGTCGCAAGTAGGTACAGAAGCTATAAAAAGGACATACACGCGGAATAGAAGATAAAAAGAGCCTAAAAGAGCACACTTGCCATTTTTTCTCCCATCATGTGTGGGGTCTTTCATTAAAAATCTGTTGAGAGTTTAAAAATCCGAATGTGTGTACCTAAATTAATGAGGCTAAGCTATGTGCCTCTGGTTGACGTGCTTGTATAGGCCTACTGATTTTAGTGATTGTAATAGTTAATAGAGCGAAAGGTCATTTGACTTAACCATGGTCTTTCACTGATAAATTCATTCAGATAAACATATAGATAGGTAAACAATTCCTGACCAAAAGTCCATTGTTGACACACTTGAGCTGCAGTAACAAGAATTTGTAAGCAGTGCTTGCAGTTATCTGCATGGTTGCTGCTTTGTTGAAATGTGAGTATCAAACACAAGTGTGTTTGCAAGGTCTCACATGCAATTTGCATACTTGCATCTCATTGTTTGGTAAACACTTACTACTGAGAGCACAGTGCCACTTGGATTTGTGTGTGTGTGTCAGTGTGTGTGTGCGTGTGTGTGTGTGTGCACTTTCCATAAATGTCTGAGCTAAAATGCAACTCTGCCATCTGATATAGGCTCATTTGCTGCTATAAATTTATGACAGAATCAATGGCTTCCATTTTTATCAAATCAATCAGGCCTCAACGTCGTAAAGATGCACACACAGCAAGGCCCTACTATATATGAATGCTGACTGGACAGCCTTGGAATAATATGTCATGTTCTGACCGTGGCTTGATTCGGGAATGACCCTGAATAGCATTTCTCTTAGGGTGTGATCATAAACATACATTTTGTCTGTTTGTTAAAACAGCTGATTCATGCTAGAGTCAACAGGAGAGAGGTGAGAGAACATTCGACAAGTCGAATGATGACTTCACTACTGGAAGAGCACCCATATGGTTCTCAGGATGCATCTCCACAGTATATTATTTCAAAATAAATCTCTTAGGGCTCTCTTCTCTCGTGAGCGCAAAGGCCTTTTCAAGCTGCACTTGAATTTCCTGGCGTCCACTGAAGGACAGGTGCATGGATGACGGCGCTCCGATGCAAGCTTGCCCATACAGTATTTGGAAGTGGTTGCTTAGCAGCCTCCCAGGAAGTAGCATGGATGCTTTTCCCACTGGTTGGTCTATTGCGATAAGCACTCCGCCAACCTCTCTGCTGTTGGATGCGCTGTCTGATAGCATGTTCAATGTTGAAATGTTGAACATTTTTCAACTCGAGGAGCGACACGGCGTTCTGTTGTTGCACCTGTGCAGCACATACAGTACACAATGTGTGGGTCCATCGACGGTATGCAGCGCCCAGCTAAGTCCACTGTGAAAAGGACCTCAGACAGAAAAGGTACGCAGCTTGGCTCTTTTTTCGGGCTGCGTGCATTGTCCCATCCACTCAAATCTGGCATTTCAGAATCAGAATCAGAATCAGAATCATCTTCATTTGCCAAGTATGTCCAAAACACACAAGGAATTTGTCTCCGGTAGTTGGAGCCGCTCTAGTACAACAGACAGTCAATTTACAGAACACTTTGGGGACATAAAGACATTGACAAAAAACAATTGTGCAAAAAGATGCAGAGTCCTCGAGCACTTAGAATGACTAATATTGCAATAGTCCGGTGCAATGACCATTGTGCAAAGGGCGCTGAGACTTCAAGGAGTGTATGCGGTTTAAAGTGACGAGTAGTGCGATCATCTGGGACAATGTTGGTTGTGCAAATGTTACAGATACTCCTCAATCAGTGTGCAAATGGAGCAGATGCTACTCTGGCATGAGTGGCCAGTATATGCAAATAGTGCAGCATGGCGAGACAACTACAGTGAGTGCACGAGTAATACATAATTGGCCCCACAGAAATGTGACAACGAACTCAAGTCAAAAAATTGCCAGCTTCTTGTAATGGAATTATAGGTTAGGTGTTTAAGAAGTTGATCGCAAGAGGGAAGAAGCTGTTGGAATGTCTACTAGTTCTAGTTTGCGTTGATCGGTAGCGCCTACCTGAGGGAAGGAGCTGGAAGAGCTGGTGACCGGGGTGCAGACGGTCCGAGAGGATTTTGCACGCCCTTGTCTTAGTTCTGGCAGCGTTTACGCACCCTCATTCCAAGCACGGAATCTGGGGGGCTCAACCCTGTGAAAAATGTGGGCTTTCCCTGTAAAATCTGGCCCTGCACGCATGCTGCGCACATTCTCCTGTGGACTTAAGCACTTTTCCTTTTACCAAACTCCAGAGGCTCTAGTAAGCAGCAGCACCCCATGAGGTGAAACATCATATTGCATGTTTCGTTTCAGGTAACTGTCTGCCGACGGCCCGGCACGGGCTGATCCATGCTGATGGTGTAGGATGCACCTGGGCCTCACGAATGCTCGGCAACCCTTAATTGATGAAAAACATCGATGCCCGTAGACTATTTTTCACCTCTGCGAGTGCAAGGACATTTTCCAATCAAAAACATGCTGCTAGCAACTTGGAGTTTTTTTTTTAAAGCACTTTTATCACTGGCACAATGGTGAGTTAGATATTGATAGGGTTGTTATTATTTGCTTCTATGTTGGTCATCAAATACTTTTAAGGGCCCATATTTTGGCTATTTATAGACCCCCTTAGACCTGTATAGAGTGACTCAGTAACATGGACTATAAAAAATGTCAATTTAATTTAAAAAAACACCTTGGTTTTGTTATATGAGTGTCCAGAAAAGGCCTCTGACAGTGACTTCTGTTTGACCCAGTTTTGTATCCACTTGTCCATATTTGTCTAAGACCGCCCCCTTTCCTTTGATTGGTTGCCTCCGTGTAGAAGACCCACTTGTAAACTTGGACAGTCTCATCGCTCTCGCTGTGAAGATCAACAAAAGGCTTTTGGATCGCGAGCTGGATGGAGATTGGCGGAAGGATGCGTCACCGCGCCCTTGGAGGACGAGCCTGGGTGACCAGCCAAACCAAGGCAGATCCCCTGTTGCCGGTCTCAATCCACTGGCTAGCGTCACCACGGATGAACCCATGCAACTGGGCAGGTTCCGTCTCTCCCCTGAGGAACGTCAACGCCGGCTGAGGGAAGGGCGGTGCTTCTACTGCGGGCAGTTGGGTCATTCTGTGAGCAACTGTCACGTCAAGGTTGCCGGTGGGTACAGAAGCGGTGAGTCTAAATTTCATTAAGGAAGACCCTACCCAGGTTCTTTCTAAAGTGACACTATGCTCTCCTGATCAAGAGATTCATACACCTGTATTGATTGACTCTGGTTCTGACGCAAATTTACTCAACTCCCTCCTCGTTAGACGTATACACCATAGAACCTTTCAAGTAAGGCGCCACCGCAACACTTATGCTGCAGAGGGTCAATCACTGGTCAATGCTGCATTGACCAGTGATTCTCACTCGGAACTCATTAGTTTTCATGTTTTTGACGCCATGAATTATGACCTTATTTTAGGGAACCCTTGGTTGAAATTACATAACCCCCACATTGACTGGTCCTCTGGGCATGTTATGTCATGAGGCAGCAATTGCTCCCAGAACTGTTTCAAGCTTCCATGTAATGCTCAGGGATATGTTTCTAATGAAATTCCAAAGAGGTTTTTTCAAAATCCAAGGCCAAATCCCTTCCACCCCACCGACCTTATTACTGTGCAGTTGACTTGCTGCCTGGGACCACACCTCCATGGGGGAGGTTGTTCTCTCTTTCAGGGCTGGAACATGGAACAAGGCTATGAAGGAGTATGTGGAAGAATCACTGGCAGCCGGGATAATTTTTCTTTGTGGACAAAAACTACAAGACCCTGTGACCCTGTATCAATTACCGGGGCTCAACGAGATAACTGTGAAAAACAGGTACCTTCTTCCTCTCATCTCCTCCGCCTTTGAGTTCCTAGAGGGAGCCAAGGTTTTCACCAAACTGGACTTAAGAAATGCGTATCATCTAATCAGGATAAGGGAGGGGGATGAATGGAAAACAGCATTCAACGCACTAACGGGACATTATGAATATTTGGTAATGCCTTTTGGACTCACTAACGCTCCAGCTGTTTTCCAGAACATTGTCAATGATGTCTTGCGTGACATGTTGAATGTGTATGTTTTTGTCTATTTGGACGATATTTTTGATATACTCCCCGGATGAGGAGACTCATAATATTCATGTCCGCTCTGTGTTGCAGCGGTTACTGCAGAATGAACTTTATGTCAAGGCTGAGAAATGTGAGTTCCACAAGGCGTCCGTTTCTTTTCTGGGTTTCCTGCTGGCTCAAGGTGAAATCAAAATGGACCCTTGCAAAGTCGATGCCATGATTAATTGGCCCACTCCCACGTCATGCAAGGATGTACAAAGGTTTTTAGGTTTCGCACATTTTTACAGAAAATTCATTACAAATTTCAGTTCTATAACCTCGCATGATCTTACCTCGCCACACAGACCATTTGTGTGGAAACCGGTTTGTCAGTCGTTACAGAAACTGAAATCGAGTTTTACCTCCGTTCCCATCCTCACTTTGCCAGATCCCAACCAGCAGTTAGTTGTAGAAGTCGATGCGTCTGATGCCGAAATAGGAGCAGTGCTCTCCCAGAAATGTCTCACGGATGGTAAGTTACATCCTTGTGCTGATCTCTCTAAAAAACTGACTCCAGCCGAGAGGAATTATGACATAGGTGACCGTGAACTGATGGCGGTCAGGGTGGCTTTGGTGGAGTGGAGGCACTGGCTGAGTGGCACAGACTCCTTTTGGACCGATCACAAGAACCTCGAGTATCTTAAATCTGCTAAAAGATTAAATGCTAGGCAGGCTAGATGGGCTCTATTTTTCTCAAGATTTTATTTCATGTTATCCTACCGACCTGGTTCTGAAAATGGTAAGCAAGATGCTTTGTCCCGTATTTTCTGAGACGAAAATTCTTTGTCCCACCCGAAAACTATTTTATCCAAATCATGTTTTATTTCTGCTTTTGTTTGGGACGTTGAAACTGGTAAAACGGGCTTCTAAATAATACTCTTAGCCCTGAAGATTGCCCTGAAGACAAGCTTTATGTGGTCCCGACCTTAAGGGGAAGAGTCATCCACTGGGCTCACACTAACCGGACTGTATGTCACCCAGGCATTGCCAAAACGCAATCTGTGGTCGAACAGCGCTTTTAGTGGCCTAATGTTAAGAGGGATGTTATCAATTACGTCAATGCTTGCCAGGTATGTGCTGCTAACAAGCCCTCTTGTCAACGTCCTTCGGGGGAATTGCGACCCCTGCCAATACCACAACGTCCTTGGTATGACATCTCTGTACACTTTATGATGGGATTACCAGCCTCTAAAGGAAATACCAACATTCTCACAGTTGTTGACAAGTTCTCTAAGATGGCACACTTCATTGCACTTCCGAAACTCCGCTCAGCTAAAGACACTGCCGAGTTGATGATTAACCATGTATTCAAGTTTCATGGTTTTCCCAAGAATGTGGTATCAGATAGGGGCCCCCAATTCATTTCACGATTTTGGAAAGAGGTTTGCAGTCTAATAGGTGCTACACTTCAGTCTGTCATATGGGTTTAATCCTGAAACCAACAGACAAACCGAGAGGCTGAACCAGGACCTGGAGACCAGGCTCCGATATCTCGCTTCACAGGAGCCACAATCCTGGTCTCAGAAACTGGTTTGGGTCGAGTTCTCTCACAACTCTCCCCCTCTGCATCCACTGGTCTGTCGCTTTTTCACATTGTGCATGGTTACTAACCATCTCTGTTTACTGCCATAGCCCCAGAATCCACGGTTACAGCTGCATTGACCTTGGTGAGACGCTGCAGGAGGACCTGGGAGCGAGCCCGCCAGATGCTGCTCCACAAGGACGGTGCTACAAAACCGAAGCTGACCGTAGGAGGATCCCGGCCCCGAAATACAAAGTGGGTGAACGAGTGTGGCTCTCCACCAAGCATATTCCACTCCGGGTGGAGTCCAGGAAGCTCGCTCCCAAGTTCGTTAGGCCCTTCCCCATCACAAAGGTCATCAACCCTGTCACCATGAAGCTTAGGCTCCCAAGGTCGATGCGGGTCCACCCTGCATTTCACGTCGGCCTGCTCAAGACCGCCCGGGAGTCTCCTCTGGTCCTGCCTTCCAGGCCCCCTCCTCCCCCCCAGTTCGTGGATGGGGGCCCTGTCTTCACGATGAGGTGCCTGTTGTTGTCTCATCGGAGGGGGAATGGTTTTCAATATCTGGTGGACAGGGAGGGCTACGGGCCTGAGGAACGTTCATGGGTGCCGTCTGGGTTTATCGTGTATGACTCACTCATTTGGGACTTCCATGTTGCGCATCCTGGTGATCCGGGGCCATCTGGGGCCGGCCATTAAGGAGGGGGGGGAAGGGGTTACTGTCATGAGTGTGTGTTCTGGTCTTCCGCCTGTCTCGTACACACCTGCTCCTGAGAGCATCTTCCCCACCAGTGCCTCATTTACCCTAATTATCTCAATTACCCCATGCATTTAACCCCTGTCTCATTCTTTCTGGTCGCCAGTTCGTTGTACCTTGTTGTCACGTTCCAGCATTCCTTGTTTCCACGTCAACGAATCATAGTAAGACTAGACCTGTTCTGATTTTTGACCTTGTCTCTTTGCCTCACGTTTTTTGGAAACTGTTGCCTTTTCTGATTGCCTGCCTGTGTACCGACCTCTGCTCGTATATTAAACCTCTCTTTTTTTAAACTGTCCATCTCTATTGGAGTCGTGCATTTTGGGTCATGTCCTCTGTTCTGTTCATGACAGAATGTGGCTAACAGTTGAATCAAAAGGAGATTTTAAGTGGAATGTGAGTGTGAAAGATTGTTTGTTTATATGTGCCGTGCGATTGGCTGGCGGCCAGTTCAGGGTGTACCCTGCCTCTCGCCCAAAGTTACCTGGGATAGGTTCCAGTGCTCCTGCGACCCTAATGAGAATAAGCGGTGTAGAAAATGGATGGATGGATGTCATTCCCCCAAATTTAATCATCCTGTTCCACCATGACATATGGTGGTATCAGATCATTATAGCAAAGGTAATTACAGCTGCTTAGTGGCACCACCTGTCCATTGTTTTTGATAGGGAAAAAGAAGGCATTTGAGGTGTGGAGCTTTCTGTTCTAGTGGATTATGGATTGAGTGAACAATTGAGGCATGACGGTCTATTCGACCATTATTTCAGAAATAGTGAAGGTTGACTCAGACAAGCATTGCAATTAATGTATGATTCTTTATGTCAAATTCTTCCCTTAAGAGTCATGTTGATGTGGCATTTCAATGTCACTTGCTACGAATGTATGGTGAACGATGGCAGATCTCAATGTAAATCGTACCGCATCCTCAGGCCGCTTCCTTGTCAGGGTGATTGGAAACGAAAAGCTTTGAGCTTGAATACATTTGAAAAAGTCGTTGTCAACACGGGAAGACAAGGTTTTAAGGTCGACATTACTTTAAATGTGCTTTGCAAGTTAGTGAAAACCTGAAGGCAACATAACCATGTAAGAATCATTTTGTCAAAAGGTGATGTAGAGGTTTTCTTTTTTGTTGGAGAAAATGAGTCCAAATGTGCCGTAAACAGGATTAGCATGCCATCATGAACTCTTTTTATTATATCACATTGCTTCAATTTTTATTAGAATCCATGTTGTGGATTTATTTTAAAATGTAAAGAGGCTGCAGCGGAATGTTCAAATACTCTAAAACTGTTTTTCATCAATCTTTGGAAAGTGAACCCATTCCAAAGGTCGACCTGCAACTGATTTAGGAAGCCATCCTACTAACCAACCTCCCACTCCATCTGCTGAGGATAGCCGTAAGATTTGGCGAAAGCACTGCAAGCAACAGCAGTGCTTCTGTATGCGCCTTGTGCGTCAGTGGAGTTGAGGTGCAATGCTGGCGTGTCTTGTTGGCATGACGACGTAACACATGGGGAAAGCGGGAAGCTCACCACGAGAGGAATAAGAGAGGAAGACAGGTTTGAAGGAGGACGCCGCTTTGGTTGAAGAAGTTGAGTATGTGCTGTGCACACTTGATTTAATCATCTTGATCATCAAACAGGAAGACTAGAAAGCTAACTGTGCTTCACTTGTGTGGGAGGCATTACGAAATATACATGACGCAGCATACATTTAAAACAATATGTAATTTACTGTGCTTTTGACAAACTCCCCTATCAATTTAGATGTTATTCTTCACTGTCAATGCAAGAAAACCATTTATCCTGAACTAAATCTCAGAGAGAAGGAATGTCAAATCAATACAAATTTGGGCATTTTCATGGACTATACCTACCATGCAGTGGTGTCGCAATCGATCTTCAACCTCACGAAGATTATTTTCTTTTCTCAAGATCTTCGTTGAAATTCTTCGAGGGAGCTGTGGTCAAATGTTATATCCTTGTAAAGCTTATATACTTACAGTTGAACTCAAAGCCGTGTCCACCTTTTGAGTTTTTAGTTGCTGAATCTTTTAGCTGGAATTTGCATTCCAAAAAAGTCCATGTCCAAAATTATTCATATCTTTATAATATTTTTCTCAAAACAGGCACATCCAATGTTCTATAACTCAATAACTGTTAAATTCAAGGCCCAGGGGCCAGATGCGGCCCACCACATCATTTTATATGGACCGCGAAAGCAAATCATGCTCGTCAACTTCCGTGATATTTGGTAAAATCTGTACCCAAATTCCGAATTGTCATAATAATAAACAATAATGTTGACATATTGCATTTTTTCGTGACCAAACCCTTCTACTACAGTAATTACACAGTACTTGAACAAACTATTATCCTTGTCTTCTGATTTCAAAACTAGTTATCCCTTAATTTGTTGTGTAATGGTAATAATATGATTTGGTGATTAAACATTTCACTGTTCTAACGGCGCTCTGAGTGAAATCATAATTACAATGCGGGCCGAGACAAAAATTAGTCTGACACCCCTGTTATAGGTTATGGTTAATTAGAATGCTTTTGAGTGATTTTCAAAGGTGGGCTTGGACCCAAAATTGGCTCATAAAAGATTTCATCCATTCATCCATCCATTTTCTGTACTGTTAATCCTCATTAGTGTCATTTCATTTTTATTCAAAAATTACATTCATGCAATTATCATGTTTTCCTCAGTTCCCCAATAATGTGCTCAGAAATTATGTAATATATTGTTTAAAAAAAATTACAGTATGTAAAAAAAAGAAGCCAAAATGTGTGTTGTGTAATTTATACTTTTACATGTACAATATGCATAGTTACTTTGATTTTGTGAAAATGGGTCATGATTTAATAACCTTTGGATAATGTGGGTCCCGAGCTAAACCTCTGTTATACAACCCCAATTCCAATGAAGTTGGGATGTTGTGTTAAACATAAATAAAAACAGAATACAATGATTTTCAAATCATGTTCAACCTATATTGAATTGAATCCACTACAAAGACAAGATATTTAATGTTCAAACTGATAAACCTTATTGTTTTTAGCAAATAATCATTAACTTAGAATTCTATGGATGCAACGTGTTCCAAAAAAGCTGGGACAGGTGGCAAAAAAGACTGAGAAAGTTGAGGAATGCTCATCAAACACCCGTTTGGAACATCCCACAGGTGAACAGGCTAATTGGGAACAGGTGGGCGCCATGATTGGGTATAAAAGGAGCTTCCCTGAAGCCGAAGAGGAACAGAACCATCCGGACTGTTATGGATGCAAAGTTCAAAAGCCAGCATCTGTGATGGTATGGGGCTGTAGTTAGTGTCAATGGCATGGGTAACTTACACATCTGTGAAGGCACAAATTAATGCTGAAAGGTACATACAGGTTTTGGAGAAACATATGCTGCCATCCACGCAACGTCTTTTTCATGGACGCCCCTGCTTATTTCAGCAACACAATGCCAAACCACATTCTGCACGTGTTACAACAGCGTGGCTTCGGAGTAAAAGAGTGCGGGTACTAGACTGGCCTGCCTGCAGTTCAGACCTGTCTCCCATTGAATATGTGTGGCGCATTATGAAGCGTAAAATATGACAACGGAGACCCCGGACTGTTGAACAGCTGAAGCTGTACATCAAGCATGAATGGGAAAGAATTCCACCTACAAAGCTTCAACAATTAGTGTCCTCAGTTCACAAACGTTTATTAAATCTTGTTAAAAGAAAAGGTGATGTAACACAATGGTAAACATGACCTTGTCCCAGCTTTTTTGGAACGCGTTGCAGCCATAAAATTCGAAGTTAATGATTATTTGCTAAAAACATTAAAGTTTATCAGTTTGAACATTAAATATCTTGTCTTTGTAGTGTATTCAATAAATATAGGTTGAACATGATTTGCAAATCATTGTAGTATGTTTTTATTTATGTTTAACACAATGTCCCAATTTCATTGGAATTGGGGTTGTAGATTATACAAGGTTACCAGGAACTTTTTTAATGTGTAAGAGATTGTTCCCTCAAATCTGTCAGTGATATGAATAATTTTACAAATTAAAAAAAAAAAAGAAAATAATTTTATTACACATTATACATCTCAAACATAACTTCTGAAGATACCTCTTCAAAAATAAAAAAAATCACTTTAACTTACGGCCGTTACTGTACATGTGTGAACTTTTTGAATACTGGGATGATACTTAATCAACAATTGGCTGAGTTATGGTGGCACTGAGGGGTGTTGTGGTGGCGGAGTTGTGGTGCCACTGTGGCGTCTTTGCATTCACCCTTGAATTTTCATTTGTGATTTTTTTATTATGCCACAATGCAATGGAGGCATATACTATATCTTTGAAAGAGAGGATGACAAAAGGAATAACAAAGAAAATCGAATATCCAGCACAAAAGAAGAGGAAAACTAGGCATATTTTCATCTGAATTATTAATGGTATTAAATTTAACTCACCCCTCCTTGAGCCGTCACCTTATTGAGGTGGAGAGGTTTGTGTGTCCCAATGATCCTAGGAGCTAAGTTGTTTGGGGGGTTTATGCCCCTGGCAGGGTCACCCATAGCAAACAGGTCCTAGGTGAGGGCCCGGACAAAGCACAGCTCCAAAGCAGCTCCGCCTTCGGGTGGGGGGGACGTGTCCTGACTGTTGTTTTTACCTATGCACCAAACAGCAGTTGAGATTAGCCACCCTTTTTGGAGTCCTTGGAGGAGGTGCAGGAGAGCTGTCCCGCTGGGGACAATGCTTGGTGGCAAGGCCCCAGGGGTGGATGAGATTCGCCCGGAGTTCCAAAAGGATCTGGATGTTGTGGGGCTGTCCTGGTTAACACGCCTCTGCAGCATCGCGTGGACATCGGGGACAGTGCCTCTGGACAGGCAGACTGGGGTAGTGGAGGGTGTGTTACAACTACAGAGGGATCACACTTCTCAGCCTGCCTGGTAAGATCTATTCAGGGGTGCTGGAGAGGAGGATGTGTCGGGAAGTCGGATCTCAGATTCTGGAGGAGCAGTGTGGTTTTCATCCTGGCCGTGGAACAGTGGAACAGTTCTACACCCTCAGCAGGGTCCTCGAAGGTGCATGGAAGTTCGCCCAACCAGTCATGTGGTTTGTGGACTTGGAGAAGGCATTCGACCGTGTCCCTTGGGGAGTCCTGTGGGGGGTTCTTTGGGAGTATGGGGTACTGAACCCCCTGATATGGGTTGTCCGGTCCCTGTACGCCCAGTGTCAGAGTTTGGTCCGCATTGCCGGTAGTAAGTCGGACTCATTTCTGGTGAGGGTTGGACTCCGCCAAGGCTGCCCTTTGTTACCGAATCTATTCATAACTTTTATGGACAGAATTTCTGGGTGCAGCCGAGGCGTAGAGGGGATCCGGTTTGGTGACCTCAGTATAGCATCTCTGCTTTTTGCAGATGATGTGGTTCTGTTGGCTTCATCAAGCCGTGATCTTCAGCTCTCACTGGAGCAGTTCGCAGCTGAGTGTGAAGTGGGTTGGATGAAAATCAGCACCTCCAAATCTGAGACCATAGTCCTCAGTCAGAAAAGGCTGGAGTGCCCCCTACAGGTCGGGGATGAGTTCCTTCCCCAAGTGGAGGAGTTCAATATCTTGGGGTCTTGTTCACGAGTGAGGGAAGAATGGAACGGGAGATCGATGCAGACTTTGTATCGGTCCGTTGTGGTGAAGAAGGAGCTAAGCCGAAAGGTGAAGCTCTCAATTTACCGGTCGATCTACGTTCCTACCCTCACCTATGGCCACGAGATGTGGGTCATGACTGAAAGAACAAGATCCTGGATACAAGCGGCCGAAATGAGTTTCCTCCGCAGGGTGTCGGGGCTCTCCCTTAGAGAAAGGGTGGGAAGCTTGGTCATCCGCAAGGGGCTTAGAGTGGAGCTGCTGCTCCTCCACATTGAGAGGAGCCAGATGAGGGGGCTCTGGCATCTGATTCGGATGCCTCCTGGACGCCTCACTGGTGAGATGTTCCGAGTGTGTCCCACCGGGAGGAGACCCAGGACACGCTGGAGATTATTATTATTTCTCCCGACTGGCCCAGGAACGCCTCGGGATCCCCCCGGAAGAGCTGGATGAAGTGGCTAGGGAAAGGGAAGTCTGGGGTTCTCTGTTAAAGCCACCGACCTCGTATAAGCGGAAGAAAATGGATGGATGGATGGAAATTAAGCTCCACCAACAATAATATCTAGTTTCTCATTGTGCTGCATTGTTAATGCAACATCGTGGCTGCCTCGGTACAACCACATTTACAAAGAAAACACACGCACACACAGACACACACACTGAATACCTAATTGTGACTTACAAGCAAGGTAATGGTAAGCCATGGTAAGCTTGCAGAGCTCCTCAAATATCCTGTTATATACAGTAGGTACTCAGTACTGTATTCATTTATCAATGTTTATTATTGCAGTTGCTGACATGGCAATGCTGTCTTATGAACATGTGTTTTTATGAGTATGATGCCATTCAGTTCTATACCACTGCAAACAACCACAACAATGCGTTTTGAGAACATTATTAGCTTTTTACTGGCACAATTTTGGATGCAGTGCTTGTAATGGAAGTCATCAAGCTGTGTAGGTGTGCTTAATGCAGTGAGCAGTGTATTTGTTTAGAATGAGAGTGGTCTGGTTTCGGATAGCATTAGTAAAAAATAAAGCACTTTTAAAATGCTTTTGCACATTTGTTCAGTTTTATGAGCTCCTCCTCAACAGGTATCGCTTTAAAATGGGTCAGGACAGAATGGAAATCAAGGGGTTCCTCATTGTGTGAGAGGTAGACAAGGAGAGAGTTGGATACACATGGGAGAACGGGAAGATATTGTGGTGCTGCGGGTACGGATGCTTTTGATAGTCAAACTGCAAAGGCACTTCATACTGTATGTCAAGGGACAAACACAAAAGCATTTTTCATGTTGTGCATAACGATTGGGTGCTGTTTGTATGTCTATGCTGTGTACATGCAAAAACATATGCATATTCATCTCGCATATTCTCTTGCAAAACTATTCCAACAATTGGTACATTACCACTTTTTGCATTGACATTTCTTTCTCTTTGTTGCCAAGACAACAGTCATAAAGCGATGTTCTGCCCAGCTGACAGTTTTGCCCTCAGCTACTTTTTCTCCAAAGTCAAAAGGTCTGCGCGAAGTGTGATATTGTTGTGTGGCTAATGATTCAATAATGTAAACAGCCTTGCAGGGGAGGCATAGGGTGGGAGCCAGCCAGAGGCACAATGGTAAACACTGGAAGTGGGAGACCACGGGCGAGCAAGGATACTAAAACAACATCACAGAAAAAAAACTGACTTAATTTACAGAAGAGCAGGAGCTTATATTCTTCTCACTTAAACATAAACATTTTAAACAGCTTAACCATATTTTAAAATGTGACAGACCCCACATTTGAGGAAATGTGTGTCCTCCAGATAACTGACACAACACACCACTAACTTAATGAATGATATCTTCACCACCAATGGCTAATCTCCTCGCCTCAAATATCTGGTGTAGTTCCAAGACTGACCAGTGAGAGGCAGTATGGTGCCACAGGGCATCCAGTTTGCAAAAAAATACAATGAAGAAAGAAGTAGTATAATATAGATTTAAGTACACGCTGAAAGTCATAACAATAGAAACCTCAAGAGCAAGGCAAAGGGCCAGGGCTATAATAGTTTTGCTGAGCCTGCAAGCTTGATTTTAACCGCTGAGCTGTAGCCATCAGTTCCTCCGTTGATTGGCTGTTAGTATAATCAGCATACTTGGTAGAAAAGTGATGGCTGATGTTATATCAGAATCAGATCAGAATCATCTTTATTTGCCAAGTATGTCCAAAACACACAAGGAATTTTTCTATATTGCTTCAGAAGATCCTCTAAAACTGCAATGGTTTCTTAACACATTACAGCCTTTGACCAGACTTCAGTGAAAAAGCATTTAGTATTCCATTCTACATTAAACAGTCGGCACTCACTGTCGGCTTTTCTTTTCTTTGGCCCATTCATGTCAATGTATCACTGTACCTTCTGCGCTACCTGTTGGAACCTCTGGGCATTACAGGGCAACCTGGTGGAACTATTGGGCATTACAGGACAACCTGGAGGAACCACTAGGCATTACAGCACAACCTGGTGGAACCACTCGGCATTACAGGACAAGATCAAATGAATGAAGTCATGATTTTGATATGATTTGGGCAATTCTGTACCAATCTTTGGCGGGCCGGATTGAAATGATCAACACGCCGGATGTGGCCCGCGGGATGTAGTTTGCGCACCACTGGGTTAATGGCTCTACCTATGGTTTTCTGGAATTCTAAAGCTTTAGAAATAGCTTTGTAACCCTTTCCAGACTGATATATGTCAATTACTTTACTTCTTGACTGTTCTTAAATTTGTTTGGATCGTGCCATTTCTTTTTTTTTTTTTTTTGCAGCTTCATAGATCATTTGTTCAACATGATTTTGTCAGACAGATTCTGTTTAAGTGATTTCTTGATTGAACAGGTCTGGAGTTATTGTCCTATTGCCAATTTTAGTCAAATTTGAACTGTAGTTACTGTACTTGGGTGTTAGACATTAGAGGGTCTGCTTTATGGGTTTATTGTAATTTGTAGTGTTGCTCATTAATTAGACAACTGAACTGAGGGAAGTTGTGCTAAAGTTATTTCATTTGTCTATTATTTCCTAACTGGGGTAATTATCCAATCAAAGCTTTCCATTGATAGCCTCACAGAGCTATTTATTGTGATCACTGTGTTATAGAAATAGCCCTAAGAACGTGTATATCCTTTTTGCACAGTGAATGCTCCTTGTCAGTGTGGCTTCCTGCTCTCCATTGGCTTTGCCTTAATTAATTTACGGAGGTCCAAACAAAATAAAAAACTTCACATTCACTACTGAAAAACCACAGCATAAAATCAGCAGTGAACCGAATTCAACTTCAAATATTCTGTACACGTTGTGTGTGTGTGTGTTTTTATGGTATAGCAGTGCACCACATGAGGGTCATATTGGGCCAAAAATGTCACTTTATTTGTTTGTGCATGAACAGTGTCTGTAATAACGTGTGCTTCTTGCATGCTACCATGTCTTTTGACTCCTGCGTTGTCTTAGTCCCCCGATAGAAAGCTATTTTTGCTTTCAAAACTGTCACACACTGTGATGCAAACAAAATTGTCACTTCACAGCAGGCACAGTAATAAATACATGTAGTTTATACATCTAATAAGTAAAATGTGGAATGTATCATTTCACTTTTTTATTCACAAACAACACATGTACAGTATGCCCTGAATTCCCATTACTTTAAAAGCCCATTGAAATAAAAGTACAGTATATGTATTTCCATCCATCCTTTTTTTTTCTGTTTTTTTTTTTTTTTATTCCATTTGTCCACATTGGGGTCATGGGTGGACTGAAGCCTATCCCAGCTGATTTTGGGTAAGAAGTGGGTTATACTCTGGATTAGTTACCAGCCAAGCACAGGGCACTCTTTACAGACAACCAATCACATTCAAACCCAAGGAAAATTATCTTCAATTAACCTAAAATGCATATTTTTGGAATGTGGGAGGAAACTGAAACTGAAATAGCCAGAGAAAACATACAAACTGTACATATATATGGTATATAGTATGCATATACAACATCAGCTGGTCAACAGTCCGGGGTCTCCGTTGTCGGATTTTACACTTCATATTGCGCCACACATTTTCAATGAGAGACAGGTCTGGACACGCTGTAGTAACACGTGCACACTGTGGTTTGGCATTGTCTTGCAGAAATAAGCAGGGGCGTCCATGAAAAAGACGTTGCTTGGATGGCAACATATGTTTCTCCAAAACCTGTATGTACCTTTCAGCATTAATGGTGCCTTCACAGATGTGTAGGTTACCCATGCCATTGACACTAACACAGCCCCATACCATCACAGATGCTGGCTTTTGAATTTTTGCGTCCATAACAGTCCGGATGGTTCTTTTCTCTTTGGCCCGGAGGACACGTCGTCCACAATTTCCAAAAACAATTTGAAATATGGACTCGTGGGACCACAGAACACTTTTCCACTTTGTATCAGTCCATCTGAGATGATGGACTGCCGGCGGCGTTTCTGGGTGTTGTTGATAAATGCCTTTTGCTTTGAATAGTAGAGTTTCAAGTTGCACTTACAGATGTAGTGCAGAACTGTATTTACTGACATAGGTTTTCTGAAGTGTTCCTGAGTCCATGTGGTGATGTCCTTTGCATATTGATGTCGGTTTTTGATGCAGTGCCGCCTGAGGGATGGAAGGACATGGGCATTCAATGTTGGTTTTCGGCCTTGTCGCTTACAAGCAGCGATTTCTCCAGATTCTCTGAAGCTTTTGATGATATTATGGACCGTAGATGATGAAATCCCTAAATTCCTTGCAATTGTACATTGAGGAACATTGTCCTTAAACTGTTCGACTATTTTCTCACACACTTGTTCACAAAGAGGTGAACCTCGCCCCATCTTTGCTGGTGTAGAACTACAACTAACAACAACAAACAATAATAATTGTTTTGTTTCGGGATGTCCACAAATGGGTGGTGACTTGAATTGGGATTCGAATGAGCATGGAAAAGCAATCACTGACTGAGAATTTCTGGATTCAAATCGGAACGAATCTTAGAATATCATACTACTTACTTTATTCTGACAAGACCTTTCAAGCCACTCAAGGTCATCGTCAAACATAGTTAAAAGAAATCAAGCAATACCACACAAATACCAATGAAAGTTGCAGAGCTGTTTTTAATGGAACAAGTGTGATGAGGAGCTAATGGAGATTATTATTGTAGTGTGTAACCAGTTCATCGGGGGTGAAGAGACAGTCCAAACAACACTTCAACACAAAATGTCAACTTCATGATGCATGACGAATTTGTGGCTTTCATAGGTCCTCCATTTCTTCTCTTCCAGAAACAACAGTGGCAATGTAATGGCCATAAAGTGAGTGTGTGTCAGTCACACGGCTCTCAATTTGTCAGCGACCTCCTGCTGTGCAACACTTCAGCAGAATGGAAAAATATTGTGAGAAAACAAGGTCATTTGATTTGTGCTGTGACCATGTTCAGAACTCAAATCACTCATCTCAAATCATTTGTCATTGAAATCAATGGAAAATGCCAGGAATAAGGAGTCTCAAACTCAACTCATCCGGGGCCCTCTGGGGATAAGAGTCTGGGTGAGTCTGAGCCGTAGCAAGTATTCCGCAAAAACCAAAAAAACAACAACTACAAAAAAATGGGTTTCAAGTATCCAAAAGTAGTACAACTAATCAAGGAGGGGATTTTGGAGGACTACTTTTTACTTTTACTTGAGTCATATTATTGTACTGCGATTGCCTGGCGACCAGTTTAGGGTGTACCCCGCCTCACGCCCGAGGATAGCTAGGATAGGGTCCAGCACGCCCGCGACACTTGCGAGGAGAAGCGGTCCTGAAAATGGATGGATGGATGCATATTATTCGAAAGTAACAGTCCTCTTACTTGAGTACAATATTTGGCTACAATAAAGTCAAGTCAAATGCTTCTTAACTGTGTTATAGTTCGTATTCTTTATTATATTAAAAATATCTATTTTTAAAACTTACGCAAATTCTTCCCGGCTCTTAATTAGTTTTTTTGAGTGTGAAATTTTGTAATTTAACTTTGGGATAGGTTAATTAAAAATAATTAACATCATCATTGAATTTGGGCAGTTTCTGTGTTTTGTAAGCTTTTCAATGACCCCAAGCTTTTGAAAATATGATACAATTAAGAAAATTGTCCACCCTTCCTCAATCTGCTGGTTTAGCAACTGCGTACACCAGTTGACTAACATGCATGTGATATGGTGTTCATTCACTAATAAGTTCGATAGACACACTATAGGCTTTAATTACTTGTGCTGCTCTCACTAACAACACAGGTTATAATAACATATCAACTCAAAGGTTCTTACAGGTGTTTAGACACTCATAAAAGAATCCCACCGCACACTTGTCCACTCTATCCCTCTGTCTGTCCCCTAAAACCATTTTCTGTCCTGCTGCATTTTCAGTAAACATCACAACAATTAAAAATGTTAAAAATAAGCAGCGGGAGTATTTCAAACTCCCGTTGCACAGCAAAACTGTTTCCAGCACAAAAGGCACACAGATCCACCATTCTGCAAAGCCATGCCGTTGAACAGGACAGGTTAAAAAAAAAAAAATTGTGTAAGTTTTGGGGCCACCTCTTGCAACGTCGAACCTCCTCGCCAATCTCGTTTTGATGGATCAAGCAGATGTCCTTCTACAGAGAAATAGGGGTGTGGATTATGCAGACTGCAGCTTGCGGGGGCGAGCCTGTTATTTAGAATGAATTCTGATTCACTTATGCATGATGGTGAGAAGAAGGTTGGCAGTTGATTTAAATCAGCAAAGCAATAGGAAATGCAGGGATATGATCCTAATTCTTTTCAAGTGAAAAGAAAACAGCATGAATATGCAAAAACTTGACCACTTGCTAGTTTTGAATCCGCATCAATCTGATACATTTTGTCATTTTTATGTGGTTTTTGCCAGTTGGTGTTTTTCTGCAAATGGGTTGAAATAATTTCAAATTCATATTTTTTCACCCGTATTAATCCTACATCTTGGATTTGCAGGATAAAGCAGAAAGGGCCATGCGGAAATGTTTAACAAGAAATCTCGGGGGAATCCTGCACAGTATGCAAATGAGTGGAACTCATCTGTCATGCGCCATAAACTGTGATGTTGATTCCTGGAAAGTATTTTATGTCATTATGCTGAGATCATAAATAATATAGAATGTTATGATTTATTTTATGAAGTGACTACAAATGTATAGTACTCTCTGTTTAATTCATAATAACTAATTTCGTGTGCAATGTTAAGCGTATTTATATGCAAATAGAAACCCTGACTAAATAATTATGAAAACAAGATTGAAATGTATACATATGTTTTATATATATATATATATATATATATATATATATATATATATATATATATATATATATACATGCAGTACATATGATTACATCGTAAAAGACAATATTGTACAGTACGTCGACAAATTTCTAACACAACTCAGTGGCCAATTGGACAGGCATCGGCCTCTAGTGCTGGGGATAGTGCCTTTGGGAAATATCTGGATTGGTTTTGGGAGCAAATACTTACCTCAGGTTTAAAATTAATTGCACAACAGCAAAACGGTGTTGAAATCAGATGAACGGGACAGTATATTCCCTGAATTGACATTTGAAGTTCCCTTGAGCAAGACGCAATGGTTTAAATGCAGCATCTAAGCCTTAAATATAGGTTGAACATGATTTGCAAATCATTGTATTCTGTTTTTATTTATGTTTATTTAACATATCGTCCCAACTTCATTGGAATTGAGGTTGTAGTATAATTTCATCATAATATCCTCACAGCTCAATCAGATTAAATATATTGTGGCTTCCGGTCTAAACTATAAAGGCTATTTGGAACAATTTAATCTCTGAAGGTCACTTTTGATGGGATATGCATACCAGCAAGTCATTCAACTGTTAAACATGCAAGTGTCAGATCTCAATTATGACAAATGAAGATCTTCTATAAATTGAGAAGAAGAAAGTGTAAATTCACAATATACATTTATTTACAATCTGTGCATTCCTAAATGTGCCATATACTATACTATACTATACTCAACAACAACTTCATTAGGTGCACTTGCACACTACTGTACAAGAAGGCTAAACTATGATTATGTTGTGAATTTAACAATCTATGAATTATAGTGGTTGCAGTTTAATTATAGTGGTTGCAGTTTGCTCATACTGAGCTGGTTTTACTGGTCTTTTAGCTAGTTGTACCAACAATATTGGGTCACACAAGAGGGTGTGGTGTATCTAATGCGTGGATAGTATGCTAGGGAATTGTATTGCATCATAACCTGGGGATTTCGTGAGTCGTTCATCCATCCATCCATCCATCCATTTTCTGAGCCGCTTCTCCTCACTAGGGTCGCAGGCGTGCTGGAGCCTATCCCAGCTGTCATCGGGCAGGAGGCGGGGTACACCCTGAACTGGTTGCCAGCCAATCGCAGGGCACATAGAAACAAACAACCATTCGCACTCACAGTCACGCCTACGGGCAATTTAGAGTTGTCAATTAACCTACCATGAATGTTTTTGGGATGTGTGAGGAAACCGCAGTGCCCGGAGAAAACCCACGCAGGCACGGGGAGAACATGCAAACTCCAAACAGGCTCAGACTATGCTGATTATAGTTGTAGTTGTCCAACCATCAATTTTCTTCCGCTTATCCGAGGTCGGGTCGCAATAGCTTTAGCAGGGAAGTCCGGACTTCCCTCGCCCCAGCCACTTCTTCCAGCTCTTCCGGGTGGATCCTGAAACGTAGTCTCTCCAGCGTGTCCTGGGTCGTCCTCGGGACCACCTCCCATTGGGAAGTGGCCGGAACACCTCCCGAGGGAGGCGTCCAGGGGACATCCTAACCAGTTGAATTTGTGAGAATGTTGGAGGCATTGTTATTTGTGCATCACTTGTGTTGTGACTATTGTACATACAAACAAATAAAACAATGTGACAAACATATTGAAGCAAACTAGATATTTCGTGTGTGTGTGTGTGTGTGTGTGCGCTCGTGCATGTGTGCAATTATACAGTATGTCTGGCCCTCGAAGAGAATCATCATAGATTAACAGGCTGTCACCAGGCGTCACTTTTTGCATTTCCCAACTTGTCGCGGCTTCACACTAGCGGAGTGGAAAGTGGCTTGTGTACATACGCCAACAAACAATGTGCCACACAAGTGCACACAGTTCCAGTGCACATTGTTTAGTGGTGTTGTGTGTTAAACGCACACTTTGTTTGGACTCTGGCATGTTCCTGATGGGAGAATTGACAGTTCAAGGTGACACCTGGCTCCAATCAATCCGGTCTTGTGCTTTGTGGCGCTTGGATGACATTGCGAGTGCAACATTCTTTTTATGTGGTCCGGTTTGCACCAGGTAGAGGGTAGCTGACAGGTGTCCCTTCTTTTTAGCCATGCAATTTATCACCCTGCTGGTGGTCCAGGAAGCTTTTCCTGAGTCCAAATGCCTGGAGAGGAAAAACTCTCATGAGTCTACAACCTATTTTTTATTCAACAAACTAAGCAAGCAGTAATCACATTTCAAAACATAGCATTTGGCATATATTGTTGCTTAAGAACTCTCTTCTTCTCTTTTCTTCACATATGCAGGGAAACAAAACAATTCAGCCCCTATTTAACATGGGGTGCAGTCATGCAGATTTTCTTGCCTTTGTTCATTCTGCCATAATGTTTTCAAACCAGCTGTCAAAAATAAACCGTGACTATCAATATCGCTCCTCAGATATCATTATTTTACTTCTATTCAATTAATTATGAGAGAGCATGCTGAGACGCTACTTTAGATCTCATTTCAGGCCCTAAATTGGTTTTTGAGCATCAAACCCCATATTGTGTTCACCCTGCAGCTCTCTCTCAAACACATACACACACAAGCACACACACATAATGGTGTGGAAAGTGAAATTGGATGTGGATGTTAAATGTATAATTTAGTAGTTGCACATCACAACATTTTCTTTCACATTGACAGGCTTTGATTAGGGCCTGAGCACTCTCTTGGTATTTTGCTCAACAGGATGATTTGGCTTCTTTTAAAATGCACATTCCAACGCTCTGTCCTTGGTAACAGTGGCTTTCTCTGTGGGGAGCCCACTTGCCCACTCCCAAGCAAAACCAAGGGTAAAAGCTTTCGGGGCTGGAGGCTGATGAGGCAAACAACACAAGCGTAAAGACAGGCCTTAAAGTTGACGTACAGTTCCCATCCAATCCCTTATTTGTGTAACCTTTCTATTTCTATCACTCGGGCCTTGCAGTGTTCATCCCAGCCCATCTTTTTCTCCTCGCTAGTGGACGCAAGAAGTCCGGGTGATAAATAGGTCGTGTCCGATGTGCTTCTCCTCTCTTGTCGCTCTTCCTCCTCCTCCTCTTCCGTTCTCATCTGACTCCCCTTGTCTCGGCTCGCCGCTCTCCTGGACCAACACTGTGTTCGTTCCTGTCAGCAAAAACAGGAATCAGCGGAGCAAGCAGAGTTGTGATGCGTGTATACAAACATGCACGCACGCACGCACTCAGTCATACGCCAGTGGACAAAATGGACTAGGCCCCCCGTAAAATACAGCCATGGTGAGATGATAATGTGTAAAACGTAATCACTGAGATTCACGGACATGCAGGGTAAACTCACACACAAACATGCACACGGAGCCACAATCCATTAGTGTTCACAACACACACAGTCCCGATAAATTAACATCATTGGTCACCAGCATTGACACTGCACATGCATGCACCAGTTCATCACGGCATCCCTCTCACTACAGTGTGTGAGTGTGTTGTTGTGTAAATTTTGCTAACACACTCCCATCAAGGCAGCTTGGAAGTAACCCACTCTACCTGGGCACTTCATTAGGTATATTAGAATGTAATATGTTATGTTATATCGTATATCTTTGTTGCATGCATTATTGTACCACAAAAAGAAGTGTGAGACATGCAATTGCACGTCTGAATGTCACAATTTGCATTTTAGTAAAGACCATCCATCGAGAGACCAGTCAGTAACTTCCTTCAAGACTGAGTAATATTACCAGAAACTAGTACATTACTCCCTCTCGTGTAATGCGTTATATACTGTATATAAGACAATGAAAGCAGAAGGTGCGTCATTAACTTGTTCGGGTTAGGGTTAGTCATTTTAGGAAGTAAAAAACATTTCCACAACTTGAAAGCACACACATGGAACCCATTGTGGTCTCGAAACCAATCAGAGATATTGAACGGTGGGGACCCTCCGTCTGATTGGCTGTGTGCGTGTCTGTGTGTGAGCGTGCACGCGCAAGGGTGTTTTTCAGAAACGTACACGAAGCTAATCAGTCTTCAGACAGCGAGCCAGTAGCTGCACAGTTAATGGAATTAATGGAATTAGTTCTTACTGCCACCGCGACGATGTGGGAACATTATGGATTCGAGCCAGATGAACGCGGCCATCCTGCTAACACCAACGAGCGGGTATGTCGAATTTGTATGAAGTCGCAACAAAGACAACACAACTTAAAACCTCAAAGTGACAAAATCCATTTTAAACACAACCATTCCACCCAATTTCTTCAGCTGGGAACAAAAAACGTGACATTTCCCATTTCCTGGCAGTTTGCAATTATGGAACCCTTTTCCAAGCAATGCAAATACAACCGTGAATATGATGCATGTATACTCACATTTTATACAGTATAGCTTACTCACTATCGTGAGAGATGTAGCCATTGAACGTTGACAAAGCAGCGTTTAAAGGAAGGCCGCAGACTTTAGAAAAGTAGTACAAATCACATAGATAACAGCAACAGTAGATCAAAGCAACTGCTATACTTTGCGACATACATACTTTAACCAACTTGGATACTTGCAGTATATTGCCAGTTAAGGGATTAATGGGGTTATACCTCTGTGCCAAATGTTTAATATTTCTTGAACTGCAATTTTTGTGAACAGAGCCTGAGTCTGTTTTATTTCTATATTTTTTTTAATCTAAGATATTGTATTAATTGTTCTACATTACAATGTCATTGTTCATTATTCTTACAATTAGAATTAAAAGTGAATTATTCTTAAAAAGGATGTACTTACATTATTATGCTCCAATATCATTATATCAGTGGCATAAAACACATTGGTGATACCATAGTTTGTTAAGGTTGTTTCTGGGAAAATATATCGTCCTAAGAAATTTGCTATCGTGACAGGCCTAAACACATAATATATTGAGAGAGAGCAAGAGCAATGAATAGCACAAAAATATTGTACAAATAGTAACCCCTGTAATAAAAATCTGCAATATTGCGGGACCACGAAGCAAGAATCGTGTTATAGCGGAGGTTTACTGTATTTGTATTCCGTGATGATGATGAAATGCCCCCCCCCCCCCCCCCCCCCCTTACCCCCAACAACAGACATGTTGCTTTGTCTCACAGCAAAGTGATAATACTTAGAGAGGAACATGATCAACTTTCTTATCCTCACACTAAAATAAAAGATTATATTAGGTTACAATTAAGTGGAGAGGCATACGGTATATTTTTTCTAACCGATAGTTCATCTTAGACAGCATTGTATTTATTTTGTGATTTTTCTACAAACAAAACAAATACTGTCATTTATTTGTTCATCTTTCAACCTGAAATATGTCCTGCTTCCCAAGTTCCCTTGAATGCACCAGACTCTATAGCCATAACATAGTATACAATTATTTGTACACATTATAGAGTGTTAAGAACTCCGGAATACACAGAAGCCCCTCATCTTCTTGTCACCATATGCAGTCAGTAAACTAGTAATAAATACATCAGTGCGACCTTAAACGACCATAACCTGCAGCGTCATTACCCCTCTAAAACATTCTGGTGAACTTTCCTTGACCTCTCAGTGAGCAAGCCAGAGTGTCACTGGAGCTTTATTGAGGAACAATTGGTATAAGCATCGCCTCACTTCGACCATGCATCACCTGTTGTATAATTGAAGACATTGAGTGCCTTTTAATGATCCCTCTGCTTAACCCTGGGCCTTTTATTTGCATTCCTTTAGCTTAGCACACAGCTAATAGCTAGCCTGAAGGCTCACCGTCCCCTGCTTGGGATCGAACACCAATTTCCAAATGCCAGGGGCGAGCCTGCACATCATTTGGAGCGCAAGAAAGGCACAAACGCATGGATTCGTACATTCTCTAATGCCTAAAACACAATGTAATTTAAACACACACACATATTGTATGACTGAAGCTATTTGGCCTGCTGGAATTTTGAACAGAAACAATGAAAGATGCTATTTATTTAGCTGAGCGAAATGAACCTGTTAACAGAGAGCTGAGGTGGGAGGCGCAAACATCCCCAGAGAACTGGCCTCCTTCTTTCACCCAGTAAGAGGTCACTGAGGGTTAAGCGCAAAGACAGGAGGCAACCAAAGAAAATTGAGCCTAAATGGAACACGCAAACACACAAGATCATTCCATTTCTCTGAACATGTCTTGAAATTGGGTTGTAAAAATTCACATCTCTCTGTGCTATTGACCACAAGCGTCCAATGTTAAATAGAGGGAGAGATTTAAAAAAAAAAAAAAAGCAAATCAATTTAAGTGTGGGATTTATTTTCCGATCACAGTGAGCAATGAGGAATAAAAACTGCATACTGCCAAGTGTAAGCTTGGGTTACTGTACAGTTCTATATTTTTTTTGTCTAATGTAAATATACAGAGACCTCCCGCAGCATTAGGTACACCAGCACAATCCAGTGACATCCACTACAATAACTGTATACAAAAGTATGTTGTTCACTGAAACAAATAAACACCTCTTCCCAAATAAATACCTCCACACTTCCACGCAGGCAAAGATAATGCTAGTCAGTAAATGTGATTACGTTTACGATGGTCCAATAGGGTGTTTTGAGGTTTCGAACAGCGTGTATTGAATTAGATTGCACATGGCGTCATCAACACGGCACAATAGGGCATGCTCAGTTACGGTCATACTTATTTGATACTTTCATGTCCATGACCTAAAAGGGTTTTTCATTTAAATATTTACTGTAATTGTGACTTTACTACTGTGTGAGTGTAGGTTAGCGACAGACTACAACACGTTCTGATTTTGTATAAATTCAGGTTAGGTCGCTGCTGTAGGAACAGAAATTCGTGTAATCATCATAGCAGCAGAACAGTGAATTTGTCAAAATAGAAAAACACAAAACAAAAATTGTCATTCCATCATCTTTCCATTGTAACAGCATTTTTTTTAAATGTCACTAGGTTTTCTCCCATGTAGCACATGTGCAGCTAAGCTCCATCCATCCATCCATTTTCTGAGCCGCTTCTCCTCACGAGGGTCGCGGGCGTGCTGGAGCCTATCCCAGCTATCATCGTGCAGGAGGCGGGGTACACCCTGAACTGGCTGCCAGCCAATCGCAGGGCACATACAAACAAATAACCATTCACACTCACAGTCACACCTACGGGCAATTTAGAGTTGTCAATTACCCTACCATGCATGTTTTTGGGATGTGGGAGAAAACCGCAGTGCCCGGAGAAAACCCACGCAAGCAAGGGGAGAACATGCAAACTCCACACAGGTGGGGCTGGGGATTGGACCCCGGTCCTCAGAACTGTGAGGCAGACTGCTCTAACCAGTCGCCCACCGTGCCTCCATAGCTAAGGTCTTGGTTTGAAAACAAAACTGGATTTTTTTTTTCTTTTCTTGAAAACCCAACTTCTTCTTTTCCTTTCAGCTTGTCCCGTTAGTGGTCACCACAGCGTTTCATCCTTTTCCATGTCACCCTATCTCCTGCATCCTCCTCTCCAACTCCAACTGCCCTCATGTCTTCCCTTACTACATCTAGAAACCTTGTCTTTGGTTTTCCTCAAGCTCTCTTGCCTGACAGCTCCATCGTCATCATCCTTCCATCAATATACTCACTATTTCTCTTCTGGATGTGCCCAAACCATCGAAGTCTGCTCTCTCTTGCTTTGTCTCCAAAACATCTAACCTTCATTGGCTGTCCCTCTGATGAGCTCATTTCTAATTTTATCCAACCTGGTCACTCCGAGAGCGAACCTCAACATCTTCATTTGTTGAACATCTCCAGTCTAACCTCATCTGTCAGCCTATCCATCACCACTGCAAACAGGAAGGGGCTTAAGGCCAATCCCTGATGAAAGTCCCACCTTCACCTTAAACTCCTCTGTCACACCTACAGCACACCTCACCGCTGCTCTGGTGCCCTTGTATATGTCCTGTATTATTTTAACATACTTCTCTGCCACTCCAGACTTCCGCATGCAGTACCACAGTTCCTCTCTGGGTACTCTGTCATAGGCTTTCTCTAGAGCTACAAAGTCACAGTGTAGCTCCTTCTGATGTTCTCTTTACTTTTCCATCAACATCCTCTCTGTGGTGCTCTTTATAGGCATGAACCCATACTATTGCTCGCAAATACTCACTTCTGTACTGAGTCTAGCCTCCACTACGCTTTCCGATAAACTTAATTGTGTGACTCATCAACTTTATTCCTCTATAGTTCCCACAGCTCTGCAAATCACCATTGTTCTTAAAAATGGGCACCAAAAACGTTTCTTCCATTCCTCAGGCATCTTCTCACCCACTAGAATTCTGTTGAGCAAGCTGGTCAAAAACTCCACAGCGACCTCTCCTAGATGCTTCCATACCTCCTACAGGAATGTCATCAGGACGGCCTGCCTTTTCATTTTTCACCCTCTTTAATACCTTTCTAACTTCCCCCTTAGTAATCATTGCTCCTTCCTGGTCCACCACACTTGCCTTTTCATCTCTTCCTTCTCTCTCAAAGTGTTCATTCCATCTATCCAGAACAGTACTGGCACCAGTCAACACATTTCCATCTCTATCCTTAATCACCCTAACCTGCTGCACATCCTTCCCATCTCTATCCCTCTCTCTGGCCAACCTGTATAGATCATTTTCTCCTTCTTTAATGTTCAACCTGGCATACGTCATCATATGCCTCGTTTGGCCTTTGCCACCTCTACCTTTGCCCTACGCCCGATCTCAATATATTCCTTTTACCTCTCCTCGGTCCTCTCAGTGTCCCATTTCTTCCTAGCTAAACTCTTTTCTTGTATGATTTACTGTACTTTAGGTTCCACCACCAAGTCTCCTCCTCTCCTTTCCTGCCAAAAGATACATCAAGTACTCACCTGCCTGTCTCTCTGATCACCTTGGCTGTCGTGGTCCAGTCTTCTGGAAGCTCCTCCTGTCCACCGAGAGCCTGTCTCACCTCTTCCTGAAAAGCCGCACAACACTCTTCCTTTCTCAGCTTCAACCACATGGTCCTCTGTTCTGCCTTTGTGTTCCTAATCTTCCTTGCCACCACCAGAGTCATCTTACACACCACCATCCTATGCTGTCTAGCCATGCTCTCCCCTACCACAAGCTTACAGTCAGTAACCTCCTTCAGAATACATCGTTTTGCATAAGATGTAATGCACCTGCGAGCTTCTAACGCTGCTCTTGTATGTCACCATATATTCCTGCCTCTTCTGGAAAAAGTGTTCAATACAGCCATTTCCATCCTTTTTGTCTACCACAATCAGTCCCTCCATGTTTCTTTCCTGGATGCCAAATTTACCCATCACTTCACATCACCTCTGTTTCCTTCACCAACATGCCCATTACAATCTGCACCAATCACAACTCTCTCTCTCTGTCTGGGATCCTCAGAACTACTTCGTCGAGCTCTCAAGAATTTTTCTTTCACCTCTAGGTCACATCCTAGAGGTGACCTAGACACACCTATGGGGGCACTGCCGCTAATCACATTATACATAACACCCTCAATTTCAAGTTTCAGCCTCATCACTCTATCTGATACTCTTTTCATCTCCAAGACATTTTTAGCTAACTCTTACTTGAAAATAACCCCTACTCCATTTCTCTTCCCATCTACTCTATGATAAAATAATTTAAACCCTGTCCCTAAACTTCTAGCCTTACTGCCTTTCTACCTGGTCTCCTGGACACACAATATATCAACCTTTCTCCTAATCATCATGTCAACCAACTCCCGAGATTTTCCTATCATAGTCCCAACATTCAAAGTCCCCACATTCAATTCTTGGCGCTGTGCTTTCCTCTTATTTTTCTGCCGAAGAACCCGCTTTCCACCTCTCCTTCATCTTAGACCCACGGTAGCTGAATTTACACCGGTGCCCTGCAGGTTGAAGGTGCCGGGGGCGGACATTGTTATGCCGGGCAACGACCGATCTGGTATAGAAACCAGAACAAATGATTTAATTAATAAAAGACATGACAAAGAAAATACACATCAGCATGGTCTAACACCTGTGGAGCAAGTGAAAACTTGAATAGACATCACAGTACAGCTTACTCACACCATCAAAGTAATACTAAATGTGTCTCTTGCATATCTTGTGTTGATACTTTTCATGACGTTATTGTAACTTTGTCGAAAATAATAATCATTATTGATCTGAAGCAATAAAAACAGGACATAGGACAATATGATGCAGTTACACATTTATTCCTTTTATAAGGCAGAAGTAAGAATTATCCTACGACCGATTGAAAACCAGCAGCGTGTCTAGCGAGAAATATAATAAATAGGCCCTCTCTCCAATAGACGCCTTCTACGAATAAATGCCTGGTACTCGCTACAGTTGAGTAACCACTTACTATTTACTATATTACATTTACTATAACTGCTATTGGAGGAAATGTTGGCAGCAGGTTTTATACAGCTCTGATACAGCATCATCTAACATTCTTAAAGGGTTCATCATGTTGTGTAATGTCTGTGTATATTATTGACAGGGTCCTCATCAGCAACATTTTGTGAGTATGTCTGTGTGTGTGTGTTTGTGTTTGTGTTTGTGTTTTTTTGCTGTGATGCTCTATTCAATACAACCCAGACATAATAAAAGTCCACTGGGTCCCATTTGCAACAGAAATATCTGCTGCGGTAAGTGAACAAATATACTCGTGTGACCTTCCCCCCTTGTTGGTTTTATATTGGGTGCAGACTTATTACTGGAAAGTAGACAAACATAAAATAATCAGTGTAAAAGAAGCTATGAGCTCTGTTTTTTATTTAGGTGTCATATGGAGGGTGTGCCAGTAAGTTTGCTCCAAAATTCTACAGGAAATGATCTAGCTGGACTGCAAGTCTCTAAGCCATCAGCATTTCCAGTGCGCTCTGCTACATTAATTGAAATGGAAACAGAGAGAGAAGCTGTTACAAACAAGAGCATGATTTATGAAATCCATCCCTCTGTTCATCAGAGTGAACTCATTATGTATGCGCGGCAGCAGCGGGTCTACGAGAAGATGAATGAGTCGTCCTGGTGGCGGAGGAAGAGCGATGGCGATGGTAAACTCTGCTGGTAATCAACTGGTGAAATTAAACATCAAAAAAGGCAGGAATGATTGTGTGCGGCAAAGCGATTTGTCTGCAATTAGCGACTAGTGGCATAACTCACATGCAGGAGCCCATAAACACGCTCACGCTTAATGGAACAAGACGGTGTAACCTAGTGTGTGTGAGTGTGTGTGTGTGTGTGCTTGCTGAATAAACATAAAAACAGTAAGTTAATAAACGTAAGTGACATTAACAGGACCTGGGGCTAATGGTGAACAGCTTCCTTGTTTGTCAGCAGCTCCTATTGAATGCTTTCTGAAAGGTCTGCTTGTATTTATGGTCTGGGCTCACTCATTTGTACAAACTCGTTGAGTTAAGTAGACGAAGGACACTTTGCATTTTGCTTTATGTGGTCTTCCGAACACCACTGAGATGTAACAGTATATTGTGACTAAAAGCAGGACACGCCTTTAAAATTGTAATTGGACAGCACGGTCGGGTTATTAGCACATATGTCTCACAGTCAAAGATTCTGAGTTTGGATCTCGACTAGGGCCTTTCTGTGCTGTGTTGAGGCTGTTCCCCACTTCCAGCTGAGTCAGTTGGAATAGACTTTAGCTCATTTGTGACCTTGAAATGGATAGATGGTAGAAATGGAGGGAGGGATGGATATAAGGTTGGACGGATGGTGGACATATGGATGAAGAATAGATGGACTTGAACTAAAAGCAATCATCATTAATTAGTGTAGGTAGGCGTTGGGTGAATTTGGAAGCTACCGACTGGTCGACAACAACAACGATCTTGCAAATTGCATCAAAATTACAAATTATGAACCTTTTACCCTTGCAGAGTGGAAGCTAAAATAATGTTATGAGGTTTGTTGTTGCGAGTCAATGCACTGGTGTCTCTTTCAAAAGGTGCTTAGTGCAGATCAATGTACAAATAATAAGGGAAAAGTAGTACTTTGTGGGCTGCATTTTGTTTTGACACAATGACATTACAGTTGGCGGCATGGTGGTTGACTGTTTAGAGCGTCAGCTTCACAATTCTGAGGACCAGGGTTCAATCCCCAGCCCCGCCTGTGTGGAGTTTGCATGTTCTCCCCGTGCCTGCGTGGGTTTTCTCCGGGCACTCCGGTTTCCTCCCACATCCCAAAAATATGTATTAATTGGAGACTCTAAATTGCCCGTAGGCATGACTATGAGTGCGAATGGTTGTTTGTTTGTATGTGCCCTGCGATTGGCTGGCAACCAGTTCAGGGTGTACCCCGCATCCTGCCCGATGACAGCTGGGATAGGCTCCAGCATGCCCGCGACCCTAGTGAGGAGAAGTGGCTCAGAAAATGGATGGATGGATGGACATTACAGTTACATCGAGTATTGGGCACTTGAATTAGCTTGTGATTTGCGGTGTTTTATATTGGAAGCAACACTTGGTAGTCATACGGTGTATGGATGTAGCCTGGCAGCACAGTGAGCGAGTGGGTAGCACATCTGCCTCACAGCTCTGAGGTTGTGGTTGAACATCCGGGCTCCGGTCATCCTGTGTGGAGTTTGCATACATGTGTGGATTTTGTTTTGTTTTAGTACTGGTGTTTTTGTTTTCATATATAACACCACTGGCGTTCAATTGTGCTGCATGAATTCCCTGTATGTTTTTGTTATTGTTCATCTCGGTAGAGGTGTTATACACAGCTGTGGCTGGGGACACACCAACGCAACTTCGGAAAGCACGAAGTTGACGCAAATACTACAACTGAAAGTCAAGCAGCACATTTGTAGACCGCAAACCACTGTGTGTGACATGAAGCAAGATACCAAAGACCTGCAGGAAACATGCTTGTTTCTTTCACTTCTCTTGAATTTTCTGTATTACGGGATTACTAGCTGTCTGAATCTATTTACATAGATATGAGCTATTCCTAATCCATAATCCGTTTTGAGGCTTGGAGGGTGTCAACTGATTGAATAACCAAAGCTATGACTCCCTGGTTGCAAAAACAATCCTCTTTTCAAGATAATTTAGCAGCATTTCCTGCAAAAATAAATGCATGGACCAACATATTTTAAGAAAAGTGGGAAAATCTTTGAAGCTTATAGTATAGTATAGTATATAAGGATATAATGATTCGTTTTAGCAACGATTCAATTCCTATCACAATTGGCTGCCGATTCGATTCAAGGACGCTACTGGTTCATGTAGAACGATACGATCCGAAACGATTCATCCATCCATCCATCCATCCATCTTCTTTACCGCTTCTCCTCACTAGGGTCGCGGGCTGCTGGAGCCTGTCCCAGCTATCTTTGGGCGGGAGGCAGGGTACACCCTGAACCGGTCGCCAGCCATTCCAGCGATTCAGTGGCTGGAAATCAATTCAGTAACAATTCAATTCAGTAAATTCTTCCAGTGTGACTGCAAAATAAATACCTGGATACCGGACAGGGCAGGTGAAATTTATTTAATTCTTGTTGTTTCTTAGAAGGGAATTGCGTGTAAAACTAATTATGGTCATGAAATTATAAAGATTTTGCTGATGTACTTTCCTTTTTATGTGTCTTATTGTGTACTGTACTGTATGTGTTTTCTAATGCTGTATGAGTATGCTGAATAAAAGTTGATTGATTGATTGTATTGCTTTGCAATAAAACAAAGGCGGAAACAGCAACGTATTGTTATTTGGTGACTATTTTAAAGACCAAAAGATGTTTGGGGATGTATTCGATCATGTCTACAATGGTTGTGAAGTGTTATTGCTGCCCATTTTTGTGTACCGTTGATTCTTTGGCAGGCTGCAAGGGGTATCTTTCTCTAGAAAGAGTACTTCCTCAATTCTTCGCAGAACACATTTAAGTAAACAGCCCTAAAGTTAAAGTGATATTTTCGGATTTTTATTTCTTTTTATAGTATTGCCTTTAAATAGTTTTGTGTTGCAGTTGAAAAGTTTGATCATGTGTCAGAGGGTTTAAGTGCTTCAGTGGTATGAAAACTCCTTTTTGCATAATTTGCACAAAATTTTGCATTTGCAGCAGAATGTTGGATTTTAATAAAAAGAAAAGAAAAAACGATCTACTCCAACAGACAAAACAAAAGCAACCATAAAAAACACGTAGACATATATAGTATTAATAATAAATGATTACTCAGTGCCTTGTCATAGCTCTACACCAGGGGCCACCAACCTTTTTGAAACTGAGAGGTACTCCTTGGGTACTGGTTAATGGGAAAGGTTACCTGTTTTATATACACTTCTGAACAACAATTTTGCTCAAATTACCTTGAATAATAAGTTTGTATTAGATTATTATAACTAATTAATGGTATTCATTTATATGAAGGCACTGATCACGTTAATGATTTCTCAGAATAATTAGGAAACAGATAAATATGAAATACTATATTTCTATAAATATCTGCCAGTGATTATATATTCAAATGATCGCTTTTACAGCATTTCTAGAAAATTATAATGCCCCATCACCGGTGAGCAATTTTTAGAACAGGCCTGAATGCTACTCATGTGGTCCTTGGGGACTACCTGGGTTGTACCGACGTTGCGGTTACCCCTGCTCTGCACTGTTAATCACTGTACGCTGTCTGTGTGTGTTTGTGTGGAAGTATTTTGCGTTTATATGCGAGGATGTTATGATTGGGTTCTTGTATATTTCTTGGTCTTCTACCTATATATGCTATTTTATATTTAATTTTATCTCCGTAAAACGTTTTGTGTTGCATTTTAATGTATGAAACTCATAACTACATTTGATTTGATAAATGTTTATATGAGGCCACGGTGGCCGATTGGTTAGAGCGTCTGCCTCACAGTTCTGATGACTGGGGTTTAATCCCCGGCCCCGCCTGTGCGGGGTTTGGATGTTCTCCCCGTGCCTGCGTGGGTTTTTTCCGGGCACTCCGGTTTCCTCCCACATCCCAGAAACATGCATGGTAGGTTAATTGACAACTCAAAATCTGCCCGCAGGTGTGAATTTGAGTGCAAATGGTTGTTTGTTTCTATGTGTCCTGCGATTGGCTGGCAACCAGTTCAAGGTGTACCCCGCCTCCTGCCCGATGATAGCTGGGATAGGCTCCAGCACGCCTGCTACCCTAGTGAGGAGAAGCGGCTCAGAAAATGGATGGATGGATATATTTATATGGCTACCACTTCCTCCTCATATTTTGTAAAGGTCATTTGTTTGTATTTGTTTTTGAACTGGTTGATGCTTGGACATTGTTCCAGCTCCATACTCAGTCTGTTCCATAGTCTCACTCCTTTATTTGATATGCTGATTTTTATCATTGTGGTTCTGCATTTTTGAATCCTAACATTTGCCATATCTCTAAATTTATAGCAAAGCAGAGCAAATTTATTTATCTCGCGCATTCCATACACAAGGTAACTCAATGTGCATTACATGATTAAAATCATTTAAAAACAAAGAAAAAACAGCTTATAAACATTTAAAACCAAGAGGAAAAAAAATAATAAAATAAAAATACAATTAAAACAGCATACATTGCCTGAAGATAGCTGGGAGGGACTCCAGCACGCCGACCCCAGTGAGGACAAGCGGAATGGAAGATGGATGGATGGATGGACAGCATACAGTGAAAGAAATATCATTTAAAAGTGGACATGTTCTAAAAAGCATGGGGAAAAAATAAGAATTTTTAACCTGGACTTAAAAACATGCACACTTTGGGCTGACGTCATTTCTGTTGGCAACTTATTCCATTTGTGTGCAGCAAAATAGCTAAATGCTGCTTCACCATGTTTGCTTCGGACTCTGTGCTCCACTATTTGACCTGAGGCTGTTGATCTCAGAGCCCTACTGGGTTTATATTTCATTAGCATTTCATTCATGTATTCAGGGCTTAAACCGTTTAGTGATTTATAGACCAGTAGCAGAACTTTAAAATTTATTCTAAAGATGACTGGAAGCCAGTGTAAAGACTTCAGAATTGGAGTAATATGCTCTGACCTCTTTGTTCCTGTCAGAACCCGAGCCGCAGTATTCTGAATGAGCTGCAGCTGTTTAATGCTCTTTTTAGGGAGTCCAGTCAGAAGACCATTACAACAGTCAAGTCCACTTGAGATAAAAGCATTGATGAGCTTCTCCTGGTCTGCTTGACACATACAAGCCTTCAGTCTGAATATGTTCTTCAGATGGTAGAAGGCAGTTTTAGTAATTTATTTGATATGACTGTTGAAAGTCAGGTCAGAATCTATCAGAGCACGAAGGTTTCGGACTTGGTCTTTGGTTTTTAAAGAGAGTGACTCCAGGTATTTATTAACAGCAATTCTCTTTTCTTTATTGCCAAAAAAAACAATTATCTCAGTTTGTTGTGGTTTAATTGAAGAAACATTTGGCTCATCCAATTATTTAACTGTTTTAGACAATGATACAACAACTCAATTGAACTGTAGTCATCTGGAGACACTGCTAGATCAGAATCAGAATCAGAATCATCTTTATTTGCCAAGTATGTCCAAAACACACAAGGAATTTGTCTCCGGTAGTTGGAGCCGCTCTAGTACAACAGACAGTCAATTTACAGAACACTTTGGAGACATAAAGACATTTACAAAAAACAATTGTGCAAAAAGATGCAGAGTCCTCTAGCACTTAGAGCATTTCGAATGACTAATATTGCGATAGTCCGGTGCAATGACCATTGTGCAAAGGGCGCTGAGACTTCAAGGAGTGTATGCGGTTTAAAGTGACGAGTAGTGCGATAATCTGGGACAATGTTGGTTGTGCAAATGTTACAGATACTCCTCAATCAGTGTGCAAATGGAGCAGATGCTACTCTGGCACGAGTGGCCAGTATATGCAAATAGTGCAGCATGGCGAGACAACTACAGTGAGTGCACGAGTAATACATAATTGGCCCCACAGAAATGTGACAACTAACTCAAGTCAAAACATTGCCATCTTATTGTAATGGAATTATAGGTTAGGTGTTTAAGAAGTTGATCGCAACAGGGAAGAAGCTGTTGGAATGTCTACTAGTTCTAGTTTGCGTTGGTCGGAAGCGCCTACCTGAGGGAAGGAGCTGGAAGAGCTGCTGACACACAGATATAACTGTGTGTCAGCTGCATGGCTATGATAGGGAAAATTAAAGTTCTGAAGAATTTGACCCAAGGGTAGCATATACAGGCTGAACAGGAGCGGTCCAAGAACTGACCCTTGAGGGACCCCACAGGTCATTGCCATTCGATGAGATTGAACAGTTCCAATGGTTACAAAATAACTCATTTCCTCCTGGCAGGACCTGAACTATTTAAGTACTGTTCCATTTAGTCCTACCCACGTTTCCAACCTGTTCAGCAGTATTTTATGATGTACCGTATCAAAAGCTGCACTGAGATCCAACAAGACCAGAATTGACATCTTTCCCGAGTCAGTATTCAACCTTATATCATTTAGCACCTTGATAAGAGCCGATTCTGGACTGTGATGAGGTCAGAACCCTGATTGAAATTTGTCAAAAAGTCAATTTAAGTTCAAGAAATTGATAGAATTTCAACATCCTTAGAGATGACCAGGTCTAAGATGTGACCTTGAGTGTGGGTTGGACTCTTAATATGTTGAGAGAGGTCAAATGGTCTAGTATAGCAGAAAATTCTTGAGATTTTTTTTTTCATGTTATTGTCAACATGAATGTTAAAGTCTCCCGTTATGACAAAATAGTTGTAGTCATTAGTAAATAACTGGCAGCAGTTCTGAAAAGTCCTCCATAAATGTTCTATTGTATCTTTGAGTCCTATAAATTATTAAAACAATAACCTTTGGGTCACCTTTAACTAAAAAACAGAGATATTAAAAAGAGCTAAAATCACCCAGTATAATTTATTTACACTGAAATAATGACTTAAAAATAACAGCAATACCACCGCCCTTTTTGTTCATAAAATTTAAATTTGCTGGTGTTGCCTCATTTAAAATGGTATTACATATACTTTCTGATAACCACGTTTTCATTTAGTAACAAAAAGTCCAGATCGTAGGTTGTAATGATGCCATTAATCAACATTGATTGATTACCCAGTGACCTGATATTGAAAAGACCTCATCTCGCAGAGATAATCGGAGATAGTGATTTGAAAGATTCACATTTTATCCTCACTAGGTTTGTAGTTCTACTTTTTTTGTGCGATATTTCTTTGACCAGCTTTCTGTCCCTTGTAATTACAAGGATCAAAGATGCCTGATCTCCAGGTCCCCATCGCTTTCTTGAAACATTTTCTGGAAAATTTGTCTCCAGTTTTAAATAGAGGATTGGCTTTAGCTGTTTTTGTATTATTGGGAAATTGAAAGGTTTGTGATGATAAATTCAAAAATTATGTCAGTGGTTTGATATCCCATTTATTACCTTTTCTACTGTTTTCGTGTCTATTTCATGATAATCAGTGGAAGTCTTCGTGTTATGGTCTGTCCCTGCAGTTCCATTTTTGGAACTTGGGTGGCGCTTTGCGCCCCTCTCGCCCCCTCTCTCTCACCCCTCTCTCTTTTCCCAGTAATCAGCACCACTTCGGCCGCACACCTGTTGCCAATTAGCACTCTACTCTGGGGACTTAGGTGCATGCAGCCAATTCATCCTTAATTGTTCCCTAGTCTTCAACTTACAACCGTTAAGGTATCCCACCGAACGATGCAAGTTCCGCTTTTGTCACTATCCTCCTCTGCGGTAAAGCAGCTAAATGGGCAACCGCTTTATGGCACAACTCTTCCCCAGTACTCACGTCAATTAATTCCTTTTCCGCTGAACTAAAGAGGGTCTTTGATCACCCCGTTCAGGGCAGGGAAGCCACTCGCCACCTCCTTACGCTCACTCAGGGTGCTAGTTCCGTTGCCTCCTATTCAATTGAATTCCGAATACATGCGGGTGGGATGATGCCGCACTAAGGGGGATTTTCCTTAACGGTCTGTCAGAGCAGCTGAAGGACGAGCTCGCTGCTCGGGACGAGCCCTCCTCACTCGAGGATCTCATTTCGCTATCCATTCACCTTGACAACCGGTTACGGGAAAGAACACATGAGAGTGGGGTAGAGCGCGTAAAAAATAGATAACATACATTATTGTAAATATTTTCATTTAGTGATGAATATTATTATTTTCTTTTGTCTTCAATGCGGTGAGCAACGTCAGTGGTGGGGCGGCACCCTAGCGCCCTCTATTATGCTGCCGCCACTGATGCCTTCACTAAACACTAAACATCATTCACATGAAGTGCTTAACTGTCCATTTTACACCTGTTTTAAAATGTTTGTGTTTTCGTTGTTTTATATGGTCCTTGTATTGTCAACAAGCAGGAAGAGTTAATTCCTTCTTAGTTGAAAACATAAACGGCCACACAGATTGTTGTATTTTGCTATGGAGGGTCAGATAGAGTTCACCCACTGTTTTCTTTTCCTTTGAAATAACTAATAAGACCTAATTATCACACCCAAAAAGCTTGATAGCCGACTGCAAAATACAAACCCTGCTCCCTCTCAAGTGGCTGGGCCTCTGGTAGTCTTCAATCTATCACTTCCTCTTTACCTCTGACCTTTTCATCTTCCGATTCCTGCATGACAATCTGTTCTTCCGTCCTGTCATCTGCTCTCTTTCTCAATGCTACCATAGCGTTGACCTTTCAGTTTCAGTCCTCCATCTCTCCACCTCTCCTCTCCTCCTGGTCCAGGCTGTAATTCAACTTGTTTCAGGGCCACTTAGGCAGCCGGTGGAGTTAATCTGTTTTTTCAGGTCATAAATCACTTCTTGGCACTTTGCTCTCTTTCTATCTCATGTCCCTCTCTTGTTTGCTCATACCTGCACAATGCAGGCTGAGCATACTTGGAGATCATCGCATTTGACACTCAACGCTGGTGTCCTTGGCACGCATGCTTGTGGAGAAGGCGCATGTAAGTCTGTGTTTCTTTTCACCACTTCAACACCCCGATGAGGAGTGAAACTTAAAACAACAAAGAGGAGACTGTTTAAAGATGACAAGAACAATCAAAAGTGATTCTACTCTCCCCGGAGGAAGCTGTTTGATTATTATTATTTTTTTATTCACAAGCACAAACAGCTGCCTCTTTAAAAGCCTCATTGAAAGGGTGAACAAATTGCTTTTGATTCTGCCGTCCCTAAAGGAATCAGTGCACGTGTATGTGTTTTATGAGCTGGCAGGTGCATGGGAAAGTCCTGCCCCCTGCACATGACAAAACCATGGACAAGGGTTGCAGTTGGGGGATGAAGAAATGCAGAAGAAAGAAGTGGAAGCAGAGAAACCAGCTTAGCATGGCGGGAGGGATGATGGAGAAGTAAAAGGATGGTGGGAGGAGAGAACGTTGAATAGCAGAGAGGGGTGGCAGTGGGGGAGCGACTGAATGAACGTGCTGTGGATGTATTGTGGCCAGCTTGTGAATGGGATGTTAGTAAGCTAAGTGGTAACCGGTGATTTACAGCGCCAAGGCCAGTGCAGGTGAAGTGGGCAAATAATAGTATTTCATAAGCAACACTCAGCAACAAGAAAAAAATTTACTACTGAAGGAAGTGAAGTGCTTCTTCACTATTGCTCACGGCCCTCCTGACACTTCAGAACAAACGAAGAACCTTCAAGGAGACTATGCTTTAGGAAAAGTTAAAAGAATAATGTTGTTTTTTTTAAAGTGCTATTTGCACTGTAAATTTAAAGCAGATAACCTTATCATGTTGAATGATAACAGAAGAGAGTAATAGAAGATTAAAAAGCCATAAAAGTACCATGTTTCGTCACATCTTGACCAGATGCGTTCAAGTGACTGTTTTGACGAAGCAAAGACCTCTAATTAGAAGAGGTAGAAAAATTATTGTTGATGCGGATGAATGAAAAAGGGGTCTCCAGTGATCCCTTAGCCAGGCTATAATATGCGAAAAGGCTAAGACGTTACACTAGGGAGACTTGCTAGATTTGCAGTTTTTTCTTCATGACAAAGTGCATTTCCAGCTATTTCTATATTTTATGGATACATATTTGACTACACACCAATAAAATCAAGGTAAACAAACCTTTGTTCTGGGACTGGAACAGATCAATTTTATTCCCAGTCATTTCAGTGAGAAACATTGATTCGGTTCACGAACGAACTCTCAGAACAAATCAAGTTTGCAAAACGGGTTTCCACTGTATAATAAAATAGGCCTTTCTTAGTTCCCCACAGGGCGAATTCAGGTCATAGAGCATCAAAGTGGACAGCAAGTAACAACCAAAAAAATGAGAGCAGAATGAGAGCAGCAGTGTGGGAGTGTATATCTAGTGCACATCTAAATTAGATACATACTACATATTGTGATATCCAGTTCCTTTATTTTTAGTGAGGACTGAAAACATTTGGGTCCGTCATTAAAAGAGGACCATGAGCCGTGATTAACAGTTCAGCTTTTATTTCCAGGTATTTTCATCTGCATCTGATACACAACTTAGACATTTAGTTTGAACCCACTCCTTTTTCATGTGAGCAAACGTATTGTAACATTCGACTGGCAAGTCTGTATTTTTGCCCAGGTGTGTAGTATAACATTTATTCAAACAATGGTGCTCTATTTCTACTCTCATTTTACTTTTGTGTCTTTGCCTTTGAATACTACCATTTGGAATGTCCTGTAACAGACATAAACCACTGGTATACTAAATAAAAGACACTGAATGGGTAAATCAAGGGAAACATGATGAAAGAACCATTGTGAGTGCTGTCAAGAAGGCCTAGAGCAACTGTTAGTGACATCAGGGACAACCAAAACAAACAAAGGGGAGGAGTGAAGGTATCACAATCTTGTGCTTGCAGAAGACTTCATGAACAAATACAGAGGCTACATCAAAAGACGCTAACCCCTTTTGTACTGATGAGACAAAGTGAAAGACTAAAGCGTTGCAAAAGAAAGGATGTTCTCATGATCCCCAACATGCAAGCTCATCTGTAAAACAGTGGAGGTAATCATCATTGCTTGGGTTCTTCTAGCATTGGCTCATCAATCTTCATTTATGGCGTGACACATGATGGCAGCACTAAAATGAACATTGAAACATGCAACCAAACTTGGGGATCCTACATCATGCGGCAATATAGCCATCCTAATCCCAAAACATACTGCCAAAACAACAAAGGAGTTCATCAGGGGAAATAAGACAATCTCCGTGCTCAAACTCAATAGAACTACTTCAGATAGTAAAGAGCAGATTGAAGAGCGTAATCCTGCTGTGTTTACAGCCTGGCAAAGCATTATAAAAGAAGGTAAATTATCAATGCATTACAGGCTTTATGCAGTTATTGCAAGCAAATAATTGGCAACTAAATATTAAGTCTTCTTTATCAATGTGAAGTGCATCTTTTCCAGTAGTAGACTTAAAAAGATCCAGATCCAGATCCAGATGTACAGTAAATACCTACAAATGAAAGTTAAACTGTTGGTTGAACTCTTATCTCATTCGTCATCTAATGTCGAATCTAAATGTTTTCGTTCTGCAGCAATAATGTAAACGGTATTGACCTGACAAGTTGCAATGCTTTTTGGAGAGGAGTGCACATATGCAGATGCGAGTGTGAAGCAGCAACAATATGCAGCTGCATTATATGAGATGACTATAGGACTACATACAGGTTAAACTGCAGACATTCCTTGAAGTCTCGGCACCTTTTGCACAATGGTCATTGCACCGGACTATTCCTACATTAGTCATTCGAATTGCTCTAAGTGCTAGAGGACTCTGTATCTTTTTCCACAATTGTCCAAAAAAAAAAAGAAAAGAAAATAGTCTATATTTATAGAAAAATAGATAGATAGATAGAATAGTTGAGGTAGCTGAGGTCATTGAGCAGTGCACGCTCTTTTTCATTGCTATGCCAGTCGCAATTTTTAACTGATCTTGAAACATTCAACAGTTTTTTTTTTCCTCATTCGGTTTAAAGGGCTATCTGTTACAAGATGGCAGCGCTAGCTGAGAACAAAGGTAAAATCTGTAAATTTTTTAGCATTTTCTTGCGCAACCTTACACAATTTTCATTTGACGAGCTTAAAACGTTGAGAGACACACAATATGCACAATATCTAAGCAGGTGTTATATAGATTGAATGGAATGTCTCTTCTCTCTTCCTGTCAGTGTACATGTCATCTCTTTATATTTCATGACAGTTTACATTTCTCAATTGATTTTCCTTTCAGCTAATCAGGTCCATAACGCACACACATACACACACAAAGGGGAGCGACATATGCTTGCACTGGTATTTCTAATGCAACACCAGGCAACCTTTGCCATATGGGACATACAGCAAAGTCCACCTTTAACCTGCTATGTCAAAATAAAATGCACATTAGCTTTCACTAAGAAGTCAGAAGACGCAGCCAGGTTGTGGGGGAGTTTCTTAGTGCCATGCTTACAGTCAAGAAGAGAACTTGATCTTCTTTGCTGAGCTTACATTGAATAGACAGACCTCTGTCCTAAGTCGAAAACCATTGCTGTCCTAAAACCTATATTTAAAGGGGCACTAAACCCAGAATACATTCTACATACCAGCACTAGTCAAAACACAGTACCCCGAATGGTACTAATATTGTGTACTTTGGAATAAGAATTAGCTGCAGACCAGAAGTGACATTGAAGCGCCAGTAGAGAGTTATCTGCCACCAGGGCACATTGAATTGTGTTGGCTGAAAAAAATAAAAATAAAAATTGAATTGTGTCAGCTGACACACTGCAGAGCAGAGAGCGACTGATTTTGCAGGTCTTCTGTGTGTGGGAACGACTGTTGCGGTGGAGGTGTGTACTGTAGCTCCTTTAGGTGCTTGGGCACGTGTTAGACTGCCAGACCACAGTACTTTGCAGGTGCAAGACTAGTGGTCTATCCCTATGACTTCTGTTATTTTAACGCATGATTAACCAATTTAAAGTGTCCAAAATGGCTTGAGAACAAATCTATTAACGCTCTTGAACGCTCCACTGTCTCAGAGGTGTTTTAAAACTCCGGCTCGTCCATCACGCTGTGGGAGCTATGGGCATTAAGTCGTAAGTAAGACTGGGAGTCTGAATGGTTTACAATAACAAGTGAAATTAGGTAGATAAGATACATTTCAGTAAGCCCGTGTTGTTAAAAAAAAAGGATGAAATACTCTCATCGTTCAACAAGACCTTTGAAAAAGAAAGATGCCATAATCACAGTTATTTGGTTTTGTGAAGTATTATACCAGCACTTGTGGCCAGCTACTTGTTATCGGCTACTGTGAGAAATTAACATAGCAGTCTACATCTTGATTCACTGCCCCTTCTTTTCAAATATTACAACTACATGGATTTAAAGGCACCAGTCACAGAAGATCCAAATCAAAATTGTTCGTTCACAAAAAAAGCTGCTTCATACCAGCTGAGCGTCCCATAAAGCCGAGGAGGACTGAACAAAAATGTAGAAATCTTACCTAATTAAAGCAGTCCTCACTATGTCTACTTTTATCACCGTCATCCTTTCTAAATAAGTGTTGCAAAAAGCAAAACATGACATTTGCAACATTGAAGCATCACAAAAAGCATAACAAAAAGTTGCCTGCCCTTTCTTCCAATACCTGTTTACCCGTGTTGTGTGAGGAATACATTTTTTTTTTCAACGCAGCTTTCCACCATGGGGACCTTGACCAAATATCCACAGTATTAGAACAACAAGCCCTGTGACGAATGGGAGAAAATAGAGGAGCCGCACATTGTTTGTTTGTGTGTGTGTGTGTGTGTGTGCATGCGTGTGTGTGCATGTGTGTGTGTGTGTCTGTGAGTCCAGCTATGCATTTGCCATTCTGATTTGTTGAGAAAGGAAGGGGATTCAATCGCCCAATATCCTGCCTCCTATTCCACTGCAGGATTGTGATAAGAGCAAACACACACCTACACGTTTGTACTGCAATCATCCAGCCCATCGGAGTCGGCTCTGCGTAGACGTACTTACTTTATGTAAAGACAGACTTTGCTTCGGAGGTTTGCAGGATGGGTCATCTAAAAATGTGCATCCATGTTCTAAAGTAGCACGAGCAGTTGGAGTGACAACAGTTAGCCCTAACTAGCTTCCCTCAAACCTCGCTCCCGCAGCTCCTTCTGGAGAGCCCAAAGACCCCCGGCCTCCCTCCTCATGATCCCCCATCCCTCTCGGCTCCTCCTTCTCCTTTGCCCTTGCCGCCCTAGAGCGTTCCCACTTTTGACAGAGCAGTTAATCATACACTCTCGCACTAGGTCTCGTCCCAGTGCGAGGCGCGCTTGCACGTGTCCAGATGTACACTATCATTTTCAGCATGACAAAGGATCTTCCTATCAACACCTCCGTTTTTCAATCATCATGTAAAACTTCTCTCTACTCGGGATCCCATCCTATCAGCCAGAGTAAACCTTTGTATAGAGCTGGACATTTGAGACAAGTATCGGAGTATCCTGTGTGGGAACATGAGCTAAGTGGCACAACAGGTAGGACAAAATGGAAAATAAATAAATAAATACATAAACATTTCAATTGACACCCTGGTCCAAACAACACACACACAAAATATCGTTTGCAATTATTTAGTTACCTTAAAATATCTGTATAACTGTAATGTAATTATATCTCAATGCCACCTTTTACTTCTGATAACATGCAGGATTCACACAAACAATTGTGATGCACACAGAGATGTACTAAACTACTGAAAGACGATACACTCTTAAATGATTTATCTATTGATTATGCTGTTAATTAAGAGACCACTGCAAAATTATCAGTTTCTGAGGCTTTGCTATTCATGTTTGAGTAAAATGAACATTTTTTTTTAATTTTTTTTTTAATTTTTATGAACTACTGGGAACTCCCAAATTCCAGATAAATATATTGTCATCCCTTAAAATCTTCCTGAGCAGTCTTTAACTGGTTCTGAATGGGAAGGGGGGGGGAGTCTGTCGATGAAACGCTATACCACAGGTGTCAAACTCAAGGCCCGGGGGCCAGATCTGGCCCACCACATCATTTTATGTGGCCCGCGAAAGCAAATCGTGTGTGTCAACTTCCATGATTCTTGCAAAAAATCTGTTCCAAATGTTTGTATAATACTCATATGTAATAAATAGTAATGAACTATTGTAAGCATTTTTTGCCTCCAAACCCCTTTTACAGTTACTTGAACAATAGTTGAACAAACCATTATCCTTGACTTCTGATTTCAAAACTAGTCATCCATCAATTTGTTGTCTATGTGTAATAATATGATGAGGCGATTAAACATTGATATGGTTTTACAATCACAATAAACCGTATCTACAATGTGGCCCGCGACAAAAATGAGTTTGACATCCCTGCTCTATACCATCACTACCATCTTTTGGCTTCACAATTGTTTTACTAACATATTCATTTATACAGTATATAGAATGGAGATATCACTCGATCCTACTTTTTCATATCCTAACTACTTTGTCAGATAACGAGATATATTGATGTTGACAATTTGAGGCTTTTTCTAGAAGTATAGAAAGTAAGTGAACCAAAAGGCAATTCCAGCCTTACACCATTTAAGACTTTTCGTGTGAATGATGGATGGATTGGTATTACGAGACCAGAAAAAGGAGCCAGTAAACTATTGTTTCTATGAATGGTGTTTTAGACATTGAAACATCAGCATTATCCATCCATCCATCCATTTTCTGAGCCGCTTCTCCTCACTAAGGTCGCGGGCGTGCTGGAGCCTATCCGAGCTGTACACCCTGAACTGGTTGCCAGCCAATCGGAGGGCACATACAAACAAACAACCATTCGCACTCACAGTCACACCTACGGGAAATTTTAGAGTCTCCAACTAATGCATGTTTTTGGGATGTGGGAGCAAACCGGAGTGCCCGGAGAAAACCCACGCAGGCACGGGGAGAACATGCAAACTCCACACAGGCGGGGCCGGGAATTGAACCTGGGTCCTCAGAACTGTGAGGCTGACGCTCTAACTAGTCGGCCACCGTGCCGCACATCAGCATTAGTGAGCCGTTAACCTACTGTTTGATTTAAAACCACAAATGTGGTGCCAAAGGTGTCACTGCCAGTGTGTCGCTCAATTTTAATTGTAAGATAACTTCATTACCACTGTCAACCAAAAAGGGAGCAAACTGAAAAGTCGGCGTGTCGACAAAAGTCTCCAACGGTGCTGAAAATAATTTTCCCAGATCTACAGTAATTATCTAAATTTAGAAGTAATTTAATGGTCTTAATATCGACCAAATGTAATAATGGAGGAAATATGTCTTGTTATATTTCACCTGCTACATTAGAGGTATGGGCCTCAGTGCGCCATGCAAACCTTCATTGATATGTCTGATGATTTTCTTGATTCATTCAGACAACTGTGAGATATTATGAATGAAAACTGTTGGAGAACAAACCAAAACTGAAACCACAGTGTAAAATTGTCTTTTTTCTTCTATTGTAAGAAAAATCTGAATCAGAATCAGAATCTTCTTTATTTGCCAAATATGTCAAAAACACCCAAGGAATTTGTTTCTGGTAGACAACAGACAGCCATTTGACTGAAAAAAAAAACACAGTACGGAGAGTCGCTGAGCAAAGAAAGGTTACAAGGGAAGGGAAACACGTTACTTTGCTCGTTACTCAAAATGGCGGTATTTTGGAGTAATTGTTAGTGATGGCCACATCAGTTCATTTGAGTGTACTGAATCATTAGAGGCGGCACGGTGGCCAACTGGTTAGAGCGTCAGCCTCACAGTTCTGAGGTGCGGGGTTCAATCCCCGTCCCCACCTGTGTGGAGTTTGCATGTTCTCCCCGTGCCTGTGTGGGTTTTCTCCGGGCACTCCGGTTTCCTCCCACTTCGCAAAAACATCCATTAATTGGAGACTCTAAATTCCCCGTAGGCATGACTGTGAGTGCGAATGGTTGTTAGTTTCTATGTGCCCTGCGATTGGCTGGCAACCAGTTCAGGGTGTACCCCGCCTCCTACCCGATGACAGCCGGGATAGGCTCCAGCACTCCCGCGACCCTAGTGAGGAGAAGCGGCTCAGAAAATGGACGGATGGATGGATGAATCATTAGATTCAGTTTTTGGAAAAAGTCGTTAAAAAGATTCAGTCACCGAATCGTGCAGTTCTTTTTCACAAAATCATTCAAGTGCTTCCTCATTCAATTAATGAGCCATCCCTGAGGTTCACGTTCAGTCAGCACGTTCACCGAAGGACTATGCATTGTTGTCGTCATGTATTTTAAACTAGGAAAGGCGGGGGGGGAAAAAACATAAGCTAAATTATCACCTACCTATCTCTCTCTCAGCAAGCCCGGCTGCAGTTATGACTCGTGAACATACGTGCAGCAAGCTCAGCCACCGAACATCCTTCCGCATCCCCTTACTGTCTAGCTAGGCTCTCGCCGGCTACCGTGACTTTTCTGCATTCCACCGGTGGAAAGCATCGATGACACCAGCGACTGCCAACCGGGCTTCCTGCTCATTCACCTTACCGTTATTGTCATCTTATTAGTGTAAAGCATCTCTGAGTGTCTTAAGAAGCGCTATATAGGTTTATTATTATTATTGTACTGAACAAAAATATAAACGCAACACTTTTACTTTTTGCTCCCATTATTTCGTGAGCTGGACTCCAAGATCTAAAACTTTTTCTACATACAAAAAAGGCCACTTCCAGAAAATATTGTTCAAACATCTGTCTAAATCTGTGTTAGTGAACATTTCTCCTTTGTCGAGATAATCCATCCCACCTCACAGGTGTGGCATATCAAGATGCTGATTAGACAGCATGATTATTGCACAGGTGTGCCATAGGCTGGCCAGAATAAAAGGCCACTCTGAAATGTGCAGTTTTAGCACACAACACAATGCCACAGATGTCACAAGTTCTGAGGGAACGTGCAATTGTCATGCTGACTGCAGGAATGTCCATTAGAGCTGTTGCCCGTGAATTGAATCTTCATTTCTCAACCGTAAACCGTCTCCAAAGGCGTTTCAGATAATTTGGCAGTACATCCCACCGGCCTCACAACCACAGACCACGTGTACAACACCAGCCCAGCCCGAGCTCATCTAAGATGGACTGAAAGTGGAAAAGTGTTCTGTGGTCCGACAAGTCCACATTTCAAATTGTTTTTGGAAATTGTGGATGTCGTGTCTTCCGGGCCAAAGAGGAAAAGTAGCATCCGGACTGTTATGGACGCAAAGTTCAAAAGCCAGCATCTATGGGGCTGTGTTAGTGCCAATGGCATGGATAACTTACACATCTGTGAAGGCACCATTAATGCTGAAAGGTACATACAGGTTTTGGAGAAACATATGCTGCCATCCAAGCAACATTTTTCTCATGGACAGCCCTGCTTATGTCAGCAAGACAATGCCAAACCACATTCTGCACGTGTTTCAACAGCGTGGCTTCGTAGTAAAAGAGTCCGGGAACTAGACTGGCCTGCCTGCAATCCAGACCTGTCTCCCATTGAAAATGTGTGGCACATAATAAAGCATAAAATAACGGAGACCCCGGACTGTTGAACAGCTGAAGCTGTACATCAAGCAAGAATGGGAAAGAATTCCACCTACAAAGCTTCAACAATTAGTGTCCTTAGTTCCCGAACGTTTATTGAATGTTGTTAAAAGAAAAGGTGATGTAAAACAGTGGGAAACATGACCCTTTCCCTGCTGTGTTGGAACGTGTTGTAGCCATAAAATTCTAAGTTAATGATTATTTGCTAAAAACAATCAAGTTCATCAGTTTGGACATTAAATATCTTGTCTTTGTAGTGTATTCAATTAAATATATGTTGAACATGATTTGGAAATCATTGTATTCTGTTTTTGTTTATGTTTAACACAACGTCCCAACTTCATGGAATTGGGGTTGTAATTGTAATGTGTCACGAGCATCACTGGTAACCTCAAAAATGGGCTCGCGGAAAAACGGTCATAAATTCTCATAAACACTTCTAAACCTTGTGGAAAGCCTTTCCAGAAGAGTTTGAAGTCTATAACTGCAGAGGGGGGGGGGGGGGACCAATGTCATGTAAACCCTTTGGATTGAGAATGGGATGTAAATTCACATCTGAGTCAAGGCAGGTGAGCAAATACTTTTAGCAATATAGTGTGTATGTAATTATAGTTACATAAAATATGTCAATTCCCAAATAACCTCCAATTCACACACTCAATGAAGTCGACAAAATTTAGATGATTTAAAAGTTCTGCCGTCCTTATACCTATTGCTGATACATACGCACACGCCTGTGAAAATGTTAGTGTGAAGGAGTTTTACAAGTCAGTAATTTATAAGTGTGAAAATTGCTACTGCTCTCTGGATCTTTAAAGTTTCCTGTTAAACATCATTACTCTTGCATGATTGTAACCAGGGCACCACGCTCATGTGCCTGCACAATGCACATGCACTTATCCGTGCCCTTTTCACAAGCACACGCGCTCGTACACACACACCATCTCTCTCTCGTTCTGACAAAGGCAAACACACAAGTTCAACACTGCGTGACTGCCCATGTGATGTTCATCCTTGACCACCATTTCATTAGACAGGGGCCCAGCGAGCTATTCTGGGAGAGAACGGCACGTCTTTGTTGGTTGCTGAGCCGGGGAGACGTCTCCAATAGCAACTGAGACCTATATGGCCTCCCAGTGTGGCGTCCGGCCGTGTGTGATGTCTAGATCCTTTCGCATTTGCTAGGCACATGCTTAAGAATGCATGTTCGCAGTTGAAAGTGGACGCGGTGATGTATCAGCGGCAGGTCAATAGAAGCAGGGATGAACATGTTAGTGTCAGATGCAGCCCTATGGGAGATGAGCTGATGAGGGGAGTGAGCGAGTGATGCCACAGATATTGATCCTGCCTGGTAATTACAGCACGATTTATTACCACGGAAAGGGCGGTGGAGGGGAAGCCGGGAAGGGGTCGGGTGGAGGCAAAGATGGAAGCGATCATATTCAGTTTGGGCTTGTAAATCAGGTTTTTTGGCGAGCGTCAACAAGGTCAGGGTGAGACTGGAATGGATCACTTTACTCGTCCCTCCCTTGAGTGTGATCTGATCACTGTTGTACTACCTCAAATCATGTCTCTCCATACTTCCTCCCTTATTTTCTCATTTAATACCAGCAGACTTCCATTAATGCATTTATCTGCTGCATGCTCGCTGTGTGTACCAAGCTTCACCTGTAATCAGTATTGTGATGATGTGCTGATGTGATAGGAAAGTGCTTGTCTCAGTGTTTTTGTGGCTTGTTGTGTGGGAGCACTGTGTTTGCACAGTCCTGTGTGGGCGTCGTGCATAATCCTTGTGGGCATCTGCGTGCAATTGTTTTGTGTGTAACACAAAACACTGAGAGAATACTGTGAGAGTTTTTTTCTTTTTAATGTTTTTTTTTTCAGGTTAGCCACATCCCGTAGCTCAATGAGTGACACACACACCACAATGCACCACTGTTGTTGACATTGAACATGATCCTTTCACTTTGTAGCGCTTCACAGCTACACATGTGTTTCCAACTAAAACCATTAATTAAATTGCTGTTATCCTGCGATAGGCTGGTGGTCAGTCCAGGCTATAGCGATCGTCCAGAGGTGGTTAGCGTAGCCAAGAATTGTACTCAAGTTAGAGGGCTGTCAAATAAAAGTAAAAAGTATCTATCCAAATAATTACTAGAGTAAGAGTAAATAAGTAATCAGTGGAAGGGGGGAAAATAAATCTACTCAAGTACTGAGTAAGTGGTAATTAACTTCTAATTTATGATTTTCTTCATCAGAGCAGGCATGTCAAATAGAAAAATTAAAATAGGAATGCGCAACTTCAGATATTGCCTAACAATAGGGGAATTTAGCCATAAGAAACTATCTTAAATTATAGATGTTCTTTTTTTGTAGTCTGTAAGGTAAACAAATCATACAGTCGCTTGAGCGCAAGGCCAGGAGCGTTCTGCCTCTTCTGACTGTTGTTTCTGCCTTGCTTTACAAAAACGAGTCACTATGAAAACTGTGGGTGGATCTCTTGTCTCTTAATTGCGCCGTTCTTAGCGCATCGACTCTCTTATGCCGACATACAGTATTAAAGAGCATAATAGAGCAGCGAAGAGGTTACACGGCATAGCTAAAACAGAGGAACCACAGATGTTTCCTTTTGCGAAAGTGTTTTAACTCCTCGACAGTGATTAATAGTATAAAGAAATTGTTGATTAAAAGATTTTTCTTGGCATTCCTTCGTTTAAATGAAGTTTAAATACTATTTTGCTGATGTTATGATGTGTTTTTCTGTAGATTTCTTTTTGATTAGTTTTAGTTTGTCTCATGTTTGGTCAAGTTTTCCTGTCTCGTGTTCATGTCTTGTCTGCTCATTTGTTTTTTTTCTCTCCACCTGTACTTGTAAGCCCTCTACCTTTTGTCAACCAATCAGCTACCTCCAGCCACTCATGTCTTGTCCTGTTCCTCGTTGTCGCGTCGGTTTGCTTATATATAGTTCCCTGCCTTCTTTCAGTCCTTGTTGGATCACTATTGTTTCTGCAAGCCATGTTTCTAGTTTTGTCGTGTTTCGTATCATGGTGAGAGTTTTGTTTCCTTGTGTTTCTTTGTTAGTTTGAATCTGGACTTTTTTGGGACTTTGTTAATGGAGTTATTTAAATTTTACCACGTTCTTGTTTGGCTTTTGACAATAATTCATTTTGTTGAAGATTCATCCTGCATTTGCTTGCCTGCTTCCCTGCGATCTTTTTTTTCCGCCATCCCCACAAAGCCGTGACAGAATGCTCAGACCAAACGAAATGAACCTCACAGAAAAGGAAGCATTACGCCATGCTATTGTTCACCGTGGTCGACCAATTGACGCACACAGTCAGTCCCTTAAAGCAGTGTTCCCCAACCTTTCTCATGGTTTCTCATGGCGTATATAGGTCAAATAAAAATGGAATTAATTTAGGAGAGAAAAATAAGACGGAAGCGACGCTTGCGTTACTTCCAGTTTATCTGTAATTTTAAGTTGGATATATATAAAAATAAAACACACTGAGCCTCTGTTCGCAAAAGTTGCACAAACATTAAACATTTGGCACAGAATAACACATTAATGCCTTAACAGGGAATATACTGCCAGTCAAGTTTCCAGTGGGTTAAGAAAAAGTGCAAAGTGATTGATATTTGATATTACACATTGATAACGACACAAGTAGATCTAAGCAACCTGTTTTGATACAAAATTTGCAGCACTTTTTAAAAGTCTGCAAGCCTTTCTTTAAATGATGCTTTGTCAACATGTTCAATGGCTACATCTCTTTCAATAGAGACTAACGCTATACTGTATATCAGAGGTGGGACCAAGTCATTGGTTTGCAAGTCACAAGTAAGTCTTTGCCCTCAAGTCCCAAGTCAGGTCCCAAGTCGAGACAGTCAAGTCCCGAGTCAATTCGCAAGTCCTCACATTTTGAGACATTTTACCAACAAATAAAACAATATATTTTCATATATGTAATATTTATAATGAAATCAATATGTATAGATGGAGTTTGCATGTTCTCCCTGTGCCTGGGTGGGTTTTCTCAGGGCACATCCCAAAAACATGCGTGGTTGATTGAAAACTCTAAATTGCCCGTAGGTCTGAATGTGAGTGTGAATGGTTGTTTGTTTCTATGTGGCCTGCGATTGGCTGGCGACCAGTTCAGGGCGTACCCCGCCTCTCGCCCGGAGATAGCTGGGCTAGGCTCCAGCAGCCCGCGACCCTAGTGAGGATAAGCGGTAAATAAAATGGATGTACAGCTTGTATATTCCATTTATATATTTAATATGTTTTAAAATCCATATGTATTTATCAAAACAAATTTGATAAACAAGTGCATTGAACATTTATAAGAAAACTAGGGTGCTGATCAAAATTTGTGCACCTTCAAAGCCAATTTTCAAGGGCAGGGGAGGCTGAGTTTATTGCCCTTTCAAAACCGATTTAACGTAGGTTGTCAGTTATTCTATTCAAATGCTATGCTATGATTTGCTTTTCTCACTTTCTTTCTGAAGTGACATTAAACAGCCCTGTCACAAATAATAATTGGCATCCAGTAGTGCTGAAATTAATAAGCGAATATTCTACTGACAATTTCCATTGTAATAATCAAGTATCAGGATAAAGTAATGAATACACAAGAAAAAATTGAATGTTTCACTTAATAATGAACTATCAATTGGTTTCCTCTTTTAGATAATCAACAGTATTTTTCTTAAATTCACATATGTGCATATAGCAGGAAACTGCATTTCTAGTCAGGCAATTCAACCATAAATATAAAAAGAATTCAGTTTAAACGTGGCAATTGTTGTGAGTATCAAAAACATAAAGCATTACTTAAAAAAAACAGGAACGCAATTTTGTCATCTTGTTATAAAGGCACAATTTTATTCAACTGTGGTATCTCAGTCAGAACACTAGGGGGCACTGTGAAAAATATTACATCAAAGCAGCAAAGAAAAGGACATGAAGAAAAATGTAGTTTCGTGTCAAATAGATACAGTGTGCTGATCGATCAGTGAATAAAGTGAATTAAAAAAAGGAAATACAAGACTAATTCTTGTGAACGCTACACTGACTAAACCAGAATGTAATGAACAGGAAGCCTAGACAGCACGGCCAGCCCGCCGTGTAACTGCGAAAACAAGCATACATACAAGCCGCGCGATTATGTGAATGTTTTTTTTTTGCAATGATTAACGTCCTTATTGTTACGTTAAATGTCGTTGTCGTTTCTGTGTATATTAACAATGGTTCTTGGAATATATACCTTATTTACTGTCACATTTATTTCCGATTCATGTTGTGCTGTTTATTTATTTATTTATTTTAAATGAAACCATTACTTTCGGTAATATGTGAAAGAAGACCTCTTGCTCAATTCCTCTCCCAGAGCGTGCCCAATAGGGCGTTCATTGTTAAAAAAATAAATAAAATTTAAAAAAACACCTATCTTCATATTAGGAATAATGACATGACACACTTCAACCTATGTATTTAATAATCATTAAGACGTTCAGTATTACCTACCGTATGTTATCACTTATCATATTTTCCTGTAGTAAAAAAGTAAGTTGTACATTTAGCTTGAGAAAGAAAGGTACAAAGTTTCTCAGTGCTTTTCAAGTGAGTGGGTTCAAGTCCAAGTGAAGTCACGAGTCATGGCTGTCGAAGTCAAGATGCATGTCTTTTGACATAGTGTCAAGTTGAGTCTAAAGTCATCAAATTTATGACTCAAGTCTGACTCGAGTCGACACCTCTGCTATATACAGTATAATGTGAGCATACGTGCACCATATACACAGTCACGTTTGTATTTGCATTGTTGGGCAAAGGATTCCATCATTGCAAGCTGACGGAAAACGGGAAATGTCCCACCGTGTTTTTTGTTCGCAGCTGAAGAAATTGGTTGGGATGGTTGTGTTTACAATGTTTTTTTTGTTTGTTTTTTTTTTAAATCACGTTGAGGTTTTAAGATGTGTTGTCTTTGTTGCAACGTCATACAAATTTGACGTACCACCTCGTTGGTGTTAGCTGGATGGCTGAGTTCATCTGGCTTGAATCCAAAATGTTCCTACATCGTCGAGGTGGCGTTACACTTTGGAACTAATTCCATTTATGCCAGGCAACTTTCTGTAATGTGCAGCTACCGGAAAGTTAGCTTCGTGTAGGCTAGCGTCCGCATTAAAAAGGACGCACGCGCACACAGGCACACACACGGCCAATCAGAGGAAGGGTGGAAGTGTTGCCCCGCCCTCTCTCTGTTTGGTTTAGAGACCAGATGGGTTTCATCTGTATGCTTTCAAGTCTTTTTATTTTTTTTTCTTCGTCAAATGGCTGGGCGTACAGGTGGACCTTATCTCTCTCTCTCGCTCTCTCTCTCTCTCTTTTTTTTTAGCTGAACCATTGAGAAATTAGGGCACATATGCGACCAAATTAGTTGCACTCTGGAGCTGTGTCTTGTCAAAAATAAATAAATAAATAAAATAAATTCATACACCAGATTTCCAGCACCACACCGGAACACTAATCCATAGCATTGCGTCCTCAGATGCAGATTGATCTAACCCTGCTAATTTCTCTCTCTCTCTCTCTCTCTCTCTCTCTCTCTCTCTCTCTCTCTCTCTCTCTCTCTCTCTCTCTCTCTCTCTCTCTATATATATATATATATATATATATATATATATATATATATATATATATGTGTATATATATATATATATATATATATAAATGAAAATATGATGTTACATTAGAATAAGAAGTTAGCTCTGGGTTGAATAAAATGATGCAACCAGGATACTATTCCTGCCAGAACGTAATTATTGTTGTGGCATGTTGCTATGGTAATGATACCACTGGCAATGTTCCATTAATGGACTTCCTGTTATTCGAGACAGCACGCATATCGCTCTTTAAATGGGTACATATATTTTCTTATCAGTCTTTGGGCACCGTATTGATTGGTCAAAAGAAATGTGCTCTAATGTGCACAAGGCTGGAGGTCGGGGCAGCTTTCACTTAGCCTCCAAGCTCTTCGGAGAACATCTATCTGTCAACATTTCCAGGCATGGCAAGGTCGATCTCGCAAACATACATACACACGCGTACACACACACACACACACACACACATACACACAGACGCACGCGCACATCTTGTGAAGGAGCTGCAATCATTAAAATAGCAACAGCTTTGAGCAGTTTTTATTTCCGCATTTACAGGAGGCAACAAGCTCCTGCTTCTCTCAGAGCTGAGAAGATGTGTAGAGCATCATAATGAGGCTTTAGGGTTGCTGCTTCTAATTGGGAGGATGAAGCATGAACACAGTTCTGGCATGAGAGTCCTTCCTACAACTATGATGTGAAGATATTGTGTTTTTCTTGTTGTATTTTACCCAACACATACCCCCCGCCCCCCACATACACACACACACACACACATGCATACACAATGCCGAAACTCCCAGCAGGGAGCGAAATGAAGAGGAGGGGATTCATTGACTCTTCCTCTTTTATCCCTCACTTAACCAAAGCCTCTGATAAGGACAACTACCATCTGTGGCACTCGTGTTTAAAAGTGTCAGCTCTGGCTGGATGCGGCACCTAAGACACTTTACACTCATCTTTTGTTGTCAGACTCCATATACAGTAAGTGTGTGTCGTTACCACAGCCTGGCACTGTTTGTGTGTTCAAACTCTTTGAAAGTGTGTGCGTATGCATTATCTTTCTCAGCAGTAAGACGGTTTATAGGAATGTACAGTATATCTCTGTACTCAGATGGAACTGTTTAAGACACAAACTGATATTTCTTGCTGTGATATATTGTTCTCTGTCAAACCAGGAACCCTCTTATGTTGCAGAATGCAACACAAGGTGGCCTACGTGAAGCGGAACAGCAATTCTTTGTGTTTCTTTTCTCAAGTCAAACTCGCAAGCTTAAATTTCCTCAAACTTTAAGGAATAAGATTCAGTGGCAAAGCAAGCACTATCACAAATATTTTTCAGGATGCATAACACAAGATGTTATTGATGCCAAAGGTCAGAACAGTTTGGCCTGTCTTCCTAAATAATGCTCTACCAGACACAGTCTTCATCTTGAAGCTATTGTCATACCAGTATATACAGACCCATTAGGAAATTGCCAGATCAGTATAGTTTCATTTTCAGCCCTTCACCAGACAAAAATATCCAAAATATTTGAGGACCATATTGTTACAGCAACAGTAGTCTTCTTTTCCTTTCGGCTTGTCCCTTTAGGGGTCGCCACAGCGCGTCATCCTTTTCCATGTAAGCGTATCTCCTGCATCCTCCTCTCGAATACCAACTGCCCTCATGTCTGCGCTCACGGCATCCATCAACCGTCTCTTTGGTCTTCCTCTAGCTCTCTTGCCTTGCAGCTCCATCCTCATCATCCTTCTACCAATATACTCACCATTTCTCCTCTGGACGTGTCCAAACCATCGAAGTCTGCTCTCTCTAACTTTGTCTCCAAAACATCGAACCTCGGCTGTCCCTCGAATGAGCTCATTTCTAATTCTATCCAACCTGGTCACTCCGAGAGCGAACCTCAACATCTTAATTTCCGCCACCTCCGGCTCTGCTTCCTGTTGTTTCTTCAGTGCCATTGTCTCTAATCCATGCATCATGGCTGGCCTCACCACTGTTTTATAAACTTTGCCCTTCATCCTAGCAGAGACTCTTCTGTCACATAACACACTTGACACCTTCCTCCACCCGTTCCAACCTGCTTGGACCCGTTTCTTCACTTACTGACCACACTCACCATTGCTCTGGACGGTTGACTCCAAGTATTTAAAGTCCTCCACCCTTGCTGTCGCTTCTCCCTGTAACCTCACTCTTCTCCCACAACCCCTCTCATTCATGCACATACATTCTGTCTTGCAGTAATCTTCATTCCTCTGCTTTCCAGTGCATGCCTCCATCTTTCAAACTGTTCCTCCACCTGCTCCCTGTTTCACTGGCGATCACAATGTCATCTACAAAAATCATAGTCCACGGAGATTCCAGCCTAACCTCATCTGTCAGCCTTTCCATCACCACTGCAAACAGGAAGGACCTCTGGGCTCATCCCTGATGCAGTCCCACCTCCACCCTAAACTCCTCTGTCATACCTACAGCATACCTCACTGCTGTTCTCCTGCCCTCATGCATGTCCTGGACTATTCTAACATATTTCTCTGCCCCTCCAGACTTCCACATGCAGTACCACAGTTCCTCTCTGGCTATTCTGTCATAGGCTTTCTCTAGATCTACAAAGACACAATATAGCTCCTTCTGACCTCTGTACTTTTCCATCAACATCCTCAAGGCAAATAATGCATCTGCGGTACTCTTTCTAGGCATGAAACCATACTATTGCTCGCAAATACTCACTTCTGTCCTGATTCGAGCCTCCACGACTCTTTCCCATAACTTCATTGTGTGGCTCATCAACTTTGTTCCTCTATAGTTCCCACAGCTCTGCACATCACCCTTTTTCTTAAAAATGGGCACCAGCATACTTTTCCTCCATTACTCAGGCATCTTCTCACGCACTAGAATTCTATTGAACAAACTGGTCAAAAACTCCACAGCCACCTCTCCTAGATGGTTCCATACCTCCACAGGAATGTCATCCGGACCAACTGCCTTTCCATTTTTCATTCCTCTTTAATGCCTTTCTAACTTTCCCCTTACTAATCATTGCCACTTCCTGGTCCACCACACTTGCCTCTTCTCCTCTCCCTTCTCTCTCATTTTCCTCATTCATCGACTCCTCGAAGTATACTTTCCATCTATCTAGCACACTACTGGCACCAGTCAACATATTTCCATCTCTATCCTTAATCACCCTAACCTGCTGCACATCCTTTCCATCTCTATCCCTCTGTCTGGCCAGCCTGTATAGATCCTTTTGTCCTTCTTTAGTGTCCAACCTGTGATACATGTCATCATATGCCTCTTGTTTGGCCTTTGCCACCTCTACCTTTGCCCTGTGTCGCATCTCAATGTATTCCTTTCACCTCTCCTCGGTCCTCTCAGTGTCCCACTTCTTCTTAGCTCCAAATGTGCAGCTTTTTATTCCATTGAGTTTCAGATTCTGGCAGGTGAGTGTGGGTGCGATGAGGCGGCCCTGATAGGTATTTTTTCCAAGGGGTTGTCTTGGAGCCATTTTTGCCATTCTCAATGTCTTCGCTATACAGTCCCGTCTCCAGTGTACCTCAGCCACCAGCATCACCACTCGTTCTCTCCCTGATTCCAGAAGAGTACCACGATCTCTCCCCTGGTCTTCCTCAAGGATATGGCCATCTCTCTTCCCCCCCACCACCCTTATGACTGCACCATTGACCTCCTTCCTGGAGTCCCTCTCCCCTCCGCCTCTTCAACCTATCTCGCCTTGACAACATCGCCAGTGGAGAACAACATCCGTGACTCCCTAGCCTCTGGACTTATCCGGCCCTCCTCTTCCCCCCTGGGGGCTGATTTCTTCTTTGTCGATAAGAAGGACACCGCTCTCTGCCCCTGCATTGACTTCTGGGGATTCAACAAGATCACTGTCAAACACAAAGCACCGCTGCCACTCATTGACCCTTTGTTTGAACCCCTCTGCGACGCCCGGATCAGAAGGACGTCAGGGCAACTCTCGCTCATTCTCCCGAAAGGAATTAGGGGTTGGCTGATCTTCATCGCTCCCCTACACCAGGATACAGGGTGGGTCAGATGGTGTGGCTTTCCTCCCGTGACCTCCTTCTCCCAACTGAATCACGTAAACTCACACCAGACTTAATTGGGTCCTTTCCTGGGTGGGTTACTGTCATGATCTGTGGCCTGCAGTTCCTCTGCAGAGCATGGGTGGTGCTTTTTGCATCTTTTTTTCCGATATCTCTCCAGCACTAATTACCTCCTTGCCTGTGCACATGGTTCCAATCAACACTCATTGCCTGCAGTTAAGCCTGCCAGTTCCAGTCTTCCAGCGCCAGAGTATTCTCACTCCCACGCGGTAAATCGGCTGACTCGTTACTCCTGCTCGTAAGAACAGATTACCCATGCCATGAACTTACTCTGTTTTCTTCCTCCTGTGCCTCCAGCCACGACACTCACTCCAACCACACTGCCAAGTTCACCAACCTGCTCAGGCTCCAGTCTCCCGCACGCTCCCTGCTCCTACATACCCAGCTCAAGCCTTGGAATTCTTGACCTTGCGCTTCACCCTAATAAACCCCAACTCCAACTGCCTCCTCAGTCTCAGTCTACTTTTGGGTCCAGTCCAATATCGTTTGGTTACCAACCGTGACAGTTGCAGCTTTGTTAGATCTTTTGTGTGCCTTGATTTTGTCAGGACAGACTCTGTTTAAGTGATTTCTTGATTGAACAGGTCTGGAGGTTTAATTGATTTCTTGATTGAACAGGTCTGGAGGTAATCAGCCTTGGGTATGATCAGGCAAAATTAAACAAAAATTGTGATTAGCCATAATTAATTATTGATTTAACAAGGGGGAGGCGGCACGGTGGACGACTGGTTAGAGCGTCAGCCTCACAGTTCTGAGGACCCGGGTTCAATCCCCCTTCCCGCCTGTGTGGCGTTTGCATGTTCTCCCCGTGCCTGCGTGGGTTTTCTCCTGGCACTCCGGTTTCCTCCCACATCCCAAAAACATGCATGGTAGGTTAATTGACAACTCTAAATTGTCCGTAGGTGTGAATGTGAGTGCGAATGGTTGTTTGTTTGTATGTGCCCTGCGATTGGCTGGCAACCAGTTCAGGGTGTACCCCGCCTCCTGCCCGATGACAGCTGGGATAGGCTCACGCACGCTCGCAACCCTAGTGAGGAGAAGCGGCTCAGAAAATGGATGGATGGGTGGATTAACAAGAGGGGTAATTACTTTTAATTACACAGGGCCAAGTAACTTTGAATATTTTTTTATCTCCTTAATAAAAGAAATCACCATTTAAAAACATCATTTTAAGTTCACTTGGGTTATATTTGTCTATTTACATTTGTTTGATGATCTTAAACATTAAAGTGGGGAAACTGCAAAACTATAAGTATTTGAGAAGGGCCAATACCTTTACATTGCACTGTATGTATGTATGTATGTATGCATGTATGTATGTATGTATGTATGTATGTATGTATGTATGTGTGTATGTATGTATGTATTATTATTTATCAATCTATACGATTACTAAACATAAAAAAGATGATTGGGACATTTTTTTTTACAATGATTTTTGATCATTAGTTCCCTTTTTAATGATAACTAATTTATAAGGAATATGCAAATGTGGGAAGAGCTGATTTGCAATGACTTCTAGTTGAGGAGTAGAATACCATCCAACATCACAGTGTGACTGTAAGGAGCAGCTACATTGTAAAATTGTGAAATGTTTCTTCCTTGTACTTACACTAAATCATGCAACTCATCAAAGAGGATCAAACAAGAGTCAGTGGCAACAGTAGAAAAAGTTGTTTGTTATCAGCTTTGACAATTTGGCACATTTTACATGGGTGCAATGCATGTTCCTTTCAAATGGGACCTCATTTGAAAAGAAAATAAACAGGTTTCCAAATTGTATAAAATGCACTCACAAGAAGCATTGATCCACCAAACAAAAAATGTCAGAACTTTTTGTCAAACATAATTCACAAAGTATTACATAACGTTTCACGGTGCATTCTCCCTTCTTTTAATTGTCTTCATTTTTGGCACACAAAGAAGTTGACACACTACTGCCTACGGTTGTCCGCACACCGCATTTCATATTGCATTTTTGGCTTGCCATCTCCAGTTTGGTACAAGCAGAAGTGCTTCTCATTGTAATATGGGGAAAACGGGTGAACAACATCTCTAATTACACTTTACCCACTGACACTCATTTACATACAAACACAATCACACTCCAGTCCAAAACCTTCATTATCTCTGAATTCCATTCTTGTAGGGCATGATATTCTCACTGCTATATTTCATTCAAGCCCCGTTTCTCAGAACTCCTGCATAATTACCACAGCAACTGAGTAAGGATGTTTTTCACTGTGATGTCTTTATTTTTCCTCCTTAGTCTATTTAAAAGGTTCGGTGATACCACTGTGAAAATTGGTTCTTTCTGAGAGTGCTAGGATTTTGTATGCATGCATCTGTGTGAGTGTCTGGTTCCATCAACTTTCATAATAAACTTTGCTCCCTACACAGTCTAAAATACGGCTGCAGTAGGAGTTTATCCCCCCCCCACACACACATACAATTGACTTTTACATTTTGGGACCATAGCTGTACCTTTCTTGCCCAGGAGAAGGTGGGTATTGTATTTTTATTTTAGAATCCAGCCTCTGAATACGCTATTAAAAAATCAAAATGCAGTGGGATTATTGCCAATGTTTGGTTTTGGTTTTGATGTGTAATTTAAGGCAGTGTTCCCCCACCTTCTTTTTCTCACGGACCGGCTGCGGTGGCATATATATATATATATATATATATATATATATATATACATACATACATATACCATAATTTCTCATGTATAATGCGCACCCCAAAGTTGACCTCAAAATTCTGGAAAACCCTTCAATTTATGTATAATGCATTTTTACAATGCATGATTTTGCTTATTAATAGTAGTATTATCTGTATCTTGTTATTTTTTTCAAAGAATTATTCTGGTTAAGCACTTTATTTGAACACATAATACTTTTTTTTAATTTACTTGCTCTTATTTTGAAATTCACAGCCCTACTCTTATTTAGTAAATGAGAAAACACACAGTTGTGCTCATATGTTTGATTACCCAGGCAGAATTTGTAAGATGTGTACATAGCTCCTCAGTGAGAGGAGACTTTTAACTCCGTAAAAGTATTTCTGCCTGTGTCGAGCAGCAACCTATGGCTGTATCTGTATCAGAGCGGACTTGGAGAGTTAACTGCTGCGATAGACCCGTGTTTTAAATAGGACTCCTGATACAGTATTGTTTCGTTCGCGAATGTTTCGTTCAAAAGATCAATCTTTTCAGTTAACGTAATGAGCTGAATTCATTTCTGAAATGATTTGGTTCTTGGAGCTCTGCCGCCGTTAGCCAGCCCGCTCAGACCGGATACGGAAGCGTTCGAGCCGGCTGGGACCGGAAACGGAAGCGTTCTGTGCAGTCTTGACGTGTCAATTGAGACGTGCAGCTGTTGCGGCGGAGAAGATCCGGTCAATTTTCAAAATAAAAAACATTGACGCGCGAATTGCTATCCAACAGAAATTATATAAATTGGTCATTCTTTCTCTACGGCCCGCTAACAAATGCCTCACGGCCCGGTACCGGTCCGCAGACCGGTGTTTGGGGACCACTAATTTAAGGGACAAAAACCTAAACTGTCTGCAATACCTCTGAGCATACCAAACACACTTCTTAAAGTGCACAAAAAAAAAAAAACATTGAACCATTATCTTGCATGACAATGAGCATTTCATGGATTACCCAATAATCCTCACTGTGGATTACGTTCACTACAGACCGACAGTCCACCACATCACATTGTTCATAGTTTTGAGTTGTATTCAATTGGTTTTTTTTTATTTGGATTTTTTTTTTAATTCATGGCATGGCATTGAGGGAGAGAGTGTATTTTTATTTTCTGTATGCCCTGTATATAATTTTAAATATAGGATACATATCAGAATCCCTCAAGGGGAAATGCAACACTCTTCTAATGTTGCACATCACGCAGAGAACCAGATCACCCAAATACTGCATGCAAGTTGAGATGTCATAGCACTGACCCTCTTAAGTGAGAGGTGGGCGTTCGGTGCCTTGACAGTAATCAAGGAGCAGCCTGGTATATTTTCAATATCGAGTTGAAATTTTTTTTAACACCTTCTACTGCCGATTTGTAAAGGACACTTTCACACCTGGAGCTGAACACACTCAAGACTGTCGCAATGATTGTGGACTTCAGGAGTAATCCTTTGCCACAGCTGCCCCTCACGCTTTTCAACTGCCCTGTGTCAACCATCGAGACCTTCAAGTTCCTAGGAATTACAGTTTCTCAGGACCTGAAGTGGGAGATCAACATCAACTCCCTCCTCAAAAAGGCCCAGCAGAGGATGTACTTCTTGCGGCTTCTGAGGAAGCACGGTCTGCCACCGGAGCTGCTGAGACAGTTCCACACAGCGGTCATCGAATCAGTCCTGTGTTCTTCCATCACAGTCTGGTTTGGTGCTGCTACAAAAAAGGACAAACTCCGACTGCAATGGACAATCAAAACTGCTGAAAAGAGTGTCGGTACCCCCCTACCCACCCTAGAGGACTTGCATGCTGCCAGAACTGAGGCAAGAGAATGCAAAAGCCTCTTGGACCCTCCGCGTCCTGGTCACCACCTCTTCCAGCTCCTTCCCTCAGGGCGGCGCTATCGATCAATGCAAACTAAAACAAGCAGACATTCCAACAGCCTCTTCCCCCTTGCCATCAACTTCTTAAACAGTTAATTTACAATTCCATTGCAACATGCTGCCAATTTTTGAGTTTGTAGTAGTCTCACCACGCTGCACTATTTGCAGAATCAGAATCAGAATCATCTTTATTTGCCAAGTATGTCCAAAATACACACAAGGAATTTGTCTCCGGTAGTTGGAGCCGCTCAAGTACGACAACAGAGAACACTTTTGAGACATAAGGACATTGACAAGAAAAAAAAAAAAAAAAAAAACAGTCACTGAGCAGTAAAGGGTTGCTAGTTATCTGGTAATGCCGGTACATTTATTTTTTTTGACAATTGTGCAAAAAGATGCAGAGTCCTCTAGCACTTAGAGCAGTTCAAATGACTAATATTGTAATAGTCCGGTGCAATGACCATTGTGCAAAGGGCGCCGAGATTGCATATCTGTTGTTGACCAATACCGGCCACTCATGTGCCTGAGTAGCATTTGGAACATTTCCAAAATTGACATTGCCCCAGATCATTGCACTACTAGTCACTTTCAACTGCATACATTTCTTGAAGTCCCGGCGCCCTTTGCACAATGGTCATTGCACGAGACTATTGTTCTCTTAGTCATTTCAAACTGCTCTAATTGCTATAGGACTCTGGATCTTTTTGCACAATTGTCAAAAAAAATAAAATAATACTGTACCGGCATTACCACATTACTGGCAACCATTTATTGCTCAGTGACTGTTTTTTTTTTTTTTTTTTTTTTTTTAAATGTCTTTATCTCTCAAAAGTATTCTCTGTCAATTGGCTGTCTGTTGTGGTACTGGAGCGGATCCAACTACCGGAGACAAATTCCTTTCATGTTTTTGACATAATTGGCAAATAAAGATGATCCTGATTCTGATTCTGATGAAGTAATTTTCCCTCTGCACCTTGTCCACCACTCATCACTACATCGCTTCTTGTATTTGAATAGGATTTAGATTTTTTTGCATTTGTATGTCAGTTAATAAAACGTTTAAACCTGGAACGAACTCATTTTTATTCTAATTGTGTTTATTTTATTTTATTTGAGTAAATTCCTTCTAAATTTGAACAAATTAGAGTTCATAAAGCATTCCCGACCGGATTGTGTTCGACCTGAAAGGTTCCATTCTAAAGGCCAAATGTTTTTTTTTTTCTTTGCTGAGTGCACAACTTTGCCAGAGGCTCCAATGTTTCCCCTCACACCTCTTTCTCTTCATCTCAAGGACTGGGCCTCTCTCAAAGCTCATGCACACACCCCGAATAAGCTCTTTTGTGTCCCCATTACAATGTGAATGAGGGGGCCTGCTAGCTCCATTGAGAGGTCCATGAGAGAGTGTGTGTCAGTGCAAATGGGTTTGGGGAAGAATGATGAAATAGTGAGGAGGGAAAGGGGGAACACCTAATCAAGTTAAACCTGCTGGATTGACATGCTTTGCCTGGCAGATAGACATTTCGCATTTGTGGGCCTAAAAAAAGCGGAGGGGGCTGACCTGGACAGAAAATCATTAATGTAAAGTGAACCCCGTTTATCATGGGGAGCATACGTCACAGACCCACCCATGGTAGATGAAAATCTGCGATACAGAAAGACCGTAAAAAAACTTTTTTTTAAATATACTTTGACCTATCCCCCACACTTTAAGCGTATTTAAACTTATTGAAACACACATAAATCCTTTCAAGTATTCCTTATTGCTTATTCTCACTCTCTCACTCACACAGTTCTCCAAATAAAAGGTAAAGGCAAGGGTGCTTCAAGCTGTGTATTTGTCACTCTCAGTTGAAGTTGACTGTAACTGACACAAAACAAAAAAATATTAAATATTGTATACTGTAGTTTGCATGTTCTCCCTGTGCCTGCAGGGTTTTTTTTCTGGGTACTCCGGTTTCCTCCCGCATCCCAAAAAAACATGCATGGTAGGTTGATTGAAGACTCTAAATTGCCCGTAGGTGTTAATATGAGTGCGACTGATTGTTTGTTTATATGTGCCCTGCAATTGGTTGTAGACCAGTTCAGGGTGTACCCTGCCTCTCGCCGCAGGTAGCTGGGAGAGGATCCTGCATACCCGCAACACTGTGAGGATAAGCGGTGTAGAAAATGGATGGATGTATACTCTATTTGAAAAGAAAAAAATGGTTAACCAAACCATGTAATTTTGTATTACCGGAGTCCGCTATCTTAATGCTAACATATAATGCAAAACCCCATAGATGGGCTATCGGGAATTAGCATCGATGTTACAGTAAGTTTAAACCTTCAACCAACTTCCACTGTAACACACACCGAGTAGCAACACGTACAAACATAGCATACAACATTACTGTGCAGTCAAACCGGTGAAACCTGCGAAGAGTACGTGAATTTGCGAATGGCTATCTGTGAATATGCAGCAGTTCACTGGACCGTGCACTTCACACAGGCATATATTCTCTCTTCTATTTTGGAACAACAAATATTTAAACGGCAAACCGTAGTACAGTGGAATCTTGATGGAACAGACCGATAGGGGCGGGAGGTTGTTTGGTATAGCTGACTGGCCGCTACATTGAAGCGCTTTTTTTTTTAGGCCATATGCAACCATATTACTGTACAGTACAACACGATTTTTCCCCGTGGCCTAAAATGTCCAGTACAGAACAACGTTATTGTAAATAAATAAAAAAGCTTGAAAATGTTTCACTGAGTTTCACATTTTATCCAGGACTTGTGCTTGGTTATCGTATGATTGCCGACGTGCATTACTGATCATAGGCGAGTCACTTTTCATGAGTCGTGAGGAATTAGTGTGCTTCCTAGTTCCAAATCTGTTGCCAAAGGCAAACGATTTGACAGAAAAACTGTCAGTGTACAAAAAAATAGCATGTCGCAGACTCCAACGACTTGTTGCTCTTCGTTACACTGAATCTCTTCCCTTAGACTAAGTGCTGCCTGGCATGTTGCAGCACAACAAGGTACTACACTGAAGCATACAACTCTAAATTTAGACTTGTCTGCAGACTATCCATCCATCCATCCATTTTCTGGACAGCTTTTCCTCACTAGGGTCACGAGCTATCCCAGCTATCTACGGGCGAGAGGCGGGGTACACACCGAACTGGTCACCAGCCAATCGCAGGGAACGTATAAACAAACAACCATTCGCTCTCACTTTCACACCTACAGGCAAGTTAGAGTCATCAGTCAACCTACCACGCATCTTTTGGGGATGTGCGAGGAAACCGGAGCACCCGGAGAAAACCCACCCAGACACGGGGAGAACATGCAAACTCCACACAGGCGAGGCCGGGATTTGGACCACGGTCCTCAGAACTGTGAGGCAGATGTGCTAACCAGTCGGTCATCGTGCCGCCTGTCTGCAGACTATAAAAATAAATTAAAAATCACTTATAAATCTGCAACAGGCAATAGTGGGTGGGAATATAGCAATATAGCGATGGGTTTCTCTCAGGGGCGTATAGTTGGGGTGGTGGCGGAGGGTACATGTAAGCCATGTACATTTAGCAAAACTGTTACACAATAAGAGTAATGCAGCCAATTTATGACATATTAAATGGTAAAGTAAACGTTAAGCGATAATGTGGAGTGAGTGGGTCATTATTGTAAAAAAAAACAAAAAACGCCTAAGGGCTTGTGAGATATCAGAATCTGATGTCCGGTAGGTCAATATGTGTCATCTGGCGAGCAGTTCAGGGTGTACCCCACCTCTCGCCCGAAGTCAACTGAGATAGGTGCCAGCACACCCAAAACCCTAGTGAGGGGAAGCGTTTCAGAAAATGGATGCATGAATCTAAATGTTTTCACTTCCTCTCCGAAGTGAAAAAGTTTTGAATCATTTTTTAATAACATTAAACTTGCTGGCTGTTAAGAACAATGTTTTACTTAATTTTATTTGTTTAATATTGCCATTGGACATTAAATTGTCTGGCTACTTATGCTTTATTGTCATTTTGCTTTACCTCAACCAGAATTTGACTTTTTGTTTGTTTGCTTTAGATGTTTGGCCACTTTAAGAGTAGCAGATGAATGTGAAAGGGGTGGGGGGCACACCAAAGGGGGGGTTTTCGTACAGGAAGCCATTAAGGCTAGAACCGCCACTGCCCATCATCGATAACATTCGTGATGAATTGAGAACGTGTCCTCCCTCTTCATACACTGTTCTGAGTAACACGACGTGCAATGAGGGGATCATCAGAGCGCGCCATGAAAGTATCCGCCTATGCCACATCCTTCATCCCACAAACGCCAACTAACGGGCTATGAGCTCTTACCGGGACCGTGATCGCTGGAGCTGGGGGATGAAAAAAAAAAGGGGTGCTGGTGGTGCTTTTTGTGTCAATCACCCACCCCCGTTTGCACCCTCCGCTCCACCCCACTCCTTCTTCACTAGCCGAGCCTCATCCTGCGTGCAGGATGAGCCTCCACGGCGCTCTTTTTACGCACGGCCGCCACTCGTTAAGGGGCAGCCTGCTGCCGGTGCTCGCTGCCAATCTCCAGCCTTACAAGCTGAGATAAAAGCAACTTGGCGGCAGCGAAGAAGAAGCAGCGTGTGGGGGAGGATGGGGGTGGGGGGGGAGAGAGAGTGGCATAAATGGAGAGGGATGAGAAAAGGGGGAGGAGAGCGCATCATTCCGGGTGGCTGCCCCTGCTGTTCTAGTTGAGGGTGGAGAGAGAGAGAGAGAGAGAGAGAGAGAGAGAGAGAGAGAGAGAGAGAGAGAGATGGCACAGGGCTTGAGCATCCAAAACACACGGGGGAGGTGCAAGACCAGAGTAGCACCGGACCCACACGGAACACCATCACGCTCACCGGTCCTCCGTCATATCTCCTCCCCGCGCAGCAGCGCCTCAACCTCGGCGAGAGGTAAGCGGGCGAACCGGTGGACGGGGGTGCATTCACCTGCTGTTTTGTTTGTGTTCTTTTCGCCATTTGAGCCTCGTTGCTCTGTAATGTTTAGTCAGCATTGTTGCGCTCTTGTTTTACCGCATCTGTAACAGCGTAGACGTAGATGACTTTTATTTTCATTTTATCACTATTAGCAACTTTGGGTGCCAGGTTTGCATGAAATGTCTCGCACTGAATTGGAACACGTTGTTTAAAAATATGAAATATAATGAAAATACATGTGGTTTAACAACAAAAGAAAAGCCCAGAACGTTGGTTATCATATTAGACCAAAAAAAAAGAAAAGAAAAACTTAAAGCTTAATACAGTTTTATTTAAAGCAATAAAATCGTAATTTTTTTCCCATCACTGTACACGGATATGAGTTTAATAATAACTTTCATATGAGCTTTTTGTTCTAATTTCAGTGCCCTCGTGTGGCAGCCAATGGCACTACACCGGCAGAGTAACAGGTTACTCCTATCAGATTGTTTTGCTTGAAAATTTGAATCGATATTGAGAAATGATTCACTTTTAATTGCAACTTTTCCTCTTTTGATTTTGGTGAGGACTCAGTCGAGCGTAAGATTCGTTTCCTCGTGTATGGGCCAATTTGATAACCAAGACAAGTTTGTTAGTTGATGTTAAAGAAAGAGGAGTTATTGTCTCCCGACAGTCTAGACTAAGATATCTCCTCTGTGAATTGTGTCATCTCATCTAATGACGAGGAACAAGAAGACAAGTGTCAGGGAAAATGCTATTCAATTTGAAGTGGGAGAAAGGGTGAAGAAGAATGGCGAGAAAGGGGAGAGAAAAATATGCAGGGGGATCTTTTCTTCTCTCTGGCTCCCGGCACATACATTAAGATGCTAATCCTTTTTGTCTCTTTCTATAACTCACTCCATTTTGTTCCCCCTCTCTTTTTCTCTCTTTTCTCCCTTTCTCAAATGTTCTCTCCACTCGCCATTTCCTCTGTACTCTCATGAGCTAGACCCTCAGATTAGCGCTCCTGGCGAAAGGAGTCCAACTCTAATTTTGTGGTACTTTAGATGATTAGGTTCAGAAATAGGACATAAGTGCACCGAGTTTGGTGCAATTAGAGGGAATCTCTGCAGAGCTTTATGGGACTGATTAGTTGCGCTCCCGTCCACCTCCCCACATATTAACACGCGACAGCTGTTGTTTATTGAGTTTTGTGTTTTTGCTGGGATGTCACGTGCGCGTGTTTTTGTGCGTGTACGTGTGTGAGTTGGGTAAGCCCTCAGGGTGCAAGTTGTTTTCAGTCATATATACCAGCTGTGCCGCCATGTTGGTAAGCGGTGGAAAAAGTACTCAACCTCTGTACTTTAAGTAGAAGTACAAATACCTGGGTAAAAAAAAAGAAAAAAGACAGTCAATCAATCAATTACTCAATCGAGATCTCTACTGTGATGTTGTCATCCGCAGAGATTTAAAAAAAGGAATGAGTCTATTTTGACAAAGTAAGGAGTAGAAAGTACAGAAAGTAATAAAACTCCCGTCATTCATCGCAATATCATCGTTTAAAAAGTTAGGGACGGATTCTGAAAATCATCGCTGCACCTGTTTTCAGCCTGTCGCCAACCTTTCGTTCATCATATGCTGTGATGTAATGTAACGTATGATGTAATTGTGTATATATATATATACACAATATATATATATTGCATATATATTTTGAATGGTTTGTTTTTTACTGTACTTATTTGTCTTTGCTTTTATCTTGCTTTGTTTTACTCTGCTGTCCGAAGCCAGGTCAGTATTGCAAATGAGAATCTGTTTTCAATTGCCCTACCTGGACAAGGCCAGGTTAAATGAATCAATATATAAATAAAGGGAGTAAAAGTAAAAAAAAAAATAATAATAATAACATCAGAAAAAAACTGTCCAGAAAACTGAAAAATCTTTGTTACGTTCCACCACCGCCAGCGGCGGCACACACAAGCACGCGGGTAGCAAATGCGTAGCCTTCAAACTTGCTATTCACTCCTCTATCCTTTCCGCAGGGATCGATCTCTGCTATCTGTCCATGTGAAGGCCCCCCCCCCCTTTCACTGATGATGTGTGTGCCGCGACCTCCAGCACCGCCCCCGTCTCCACCTGCCATGGTCACATGATGCACCCCTGAGTGGCTTTGCTCTCCCACCCCCAGACTCGTGGAAGCGCTCGTTTTGCCATGACGGCGGCCGTGCGATTCCGCCGCCACTTACGGCGGCTGCTCCTCCTGCTGGCCTCCTGCTGTCTCCTCTCCTTGCTCCTCTCTGCCTACTTCCTCTTCTCCAACTCCACCCCTTCCATGCAAATAGGACAATCCTCAGAGCCCGCCTGCTCCCAGCTCCTCTCCATGTCCCCGTATCGCCAACTCCCGTACCCGTACCCTCCTAATCCGCCTCACACGCATGTCCACACTGACTCGGCGGTGCTGGTGCTTGTGGAGTCCCAGTACTCTCAGCTGGGTCAGGACATTGTGGCTATATTGGAGTCAGCGCACTTCAAGTTCCGCATGGAAATAGCGTCAGGGAAGGGTGACCTCCCGCCTTTGACGGACAAGGGCCGCGGACGATATTCACTCATCATTTATGAGAATCTCCTCAAGTATGCACACGCAGACACATGGAACAGACAGCTGCTACATCAGTACTGCACCGAGTTCAGGGTGGGCATCATCGGCTTCTACCGCTCCACCGAGACCTCGCCACCTCTGCTCAAGCTCAGAAACTTCCCGCTCGTGCTCAGGACCAATCGGGCCCTTTGGGACTGCTGCGTGGTGTCCAGCTCTCCCATCCTCCACCTAACCAAGCCCGGCACGGACCGAGGGCCCTTACCCGGTGAGGACTGGACTTCGTTTTCCTCCAATCACTCCACCTACCAAGCTGTGCTGCATGCCCGGGCCAAGGATGGAGCAGGGGTGGGCAGCGGTGACAATCCAGGGCCGGGCTTCAGCCTGGGTCTCCAGGCCACTGTAGTGCAGGACATGGGGTTCTATGACGGGGTGAGGAGGGTCTTCTTTGGCCAGGGACTGAACTATTGGCTCCACAGACTCATCTTAGTGGACGCCATCTCTTACCTCACTGACAGGAAGCTGACTTTGGGTCTGGACCGGCATATCCTGGTGGATATCGATGACATTTTTGTGGGAAAGGAAGGCACCCGTATGAACGTCAAGGATGTGAAGGTATTTCGGCGGTGGTGACGGGTGAATGAATCATTCTGCTACCAAATAGTAACTAATGGCTGCGCAGTGCAGGCAAACATAAGAAATATGAAGCTGTTGCCCTGGAAATCTGAAAACCTCAGCAAAATAATCGCGGGGTCATATATTGCGCTGTGTGTTTGTGTACCTGCAGTGTGAAGAAGCGTATGTGTTAGGGTACAGCGAGAGAGTAATTATATTAAATGGAGGTTTAGAGGCCATTTACAGGGACAAAGATACTGAGTGAAAGGGGGTTTGGGGAGGGGTGAGAGTGAGCGAGTGAATGAGCAAGTGAAGAGATGAATGGCTCCTATTCCTCTTTTCCCACGTTCCTCCTCTTAGGCAAACCAAAGGAGAGTCAACCTCTCAAGGCAGCTATTGTTGCAACGCACACGCTCGTTTGAGTGGCCACACAACGCAAAGGCGCCTAATCATGTGGAAATTGACACCATTTACACACATTTGCTGGAATTTTGTCAAAATTACCAGGAGTTTTGAGCTCAATAGTTTTCATAGTCCTTTCTTCAGGTGTTGTGCCGAAACACGATTTCAGCCCTAAAACCTTGTGAAACGCTCAGACACTGATCAGTAACAACTGCTTCTGTTTTGGTTCAGAGCCACAATGAGTGGATTAAGTAAGTTACATTAGTTTAATACAATGGCTATTTTAAATTGTCATTTTTCTTAACGCCTTTGTGAATAATGCTTACATCTCAATAAGATGTACAACCGGGAATGTGGCACCTCAGCCTTTGTGTTTCGCGAACTTTGCATCTTCATCATATTTATAGAATATTTTTAGGTTGTATGTATTTTTTTTACCCATCCTTCCATCCATTTTCTTTGCGGCTTATGCTCACTAGGGTTGCGGGCTGCTGGAGGCTATCTCAGCTATCTTCGGGCAAGAGGCGGGGTACACTCTGAACCGGTCGCCAGCCAATCGCAGGGCACATACAAACAAACAACCATTCGCACTCACGTTCAGACCTACGGGCAATTTAGAGTCTTCAACCAACCTACCATGCTTATTTTTGGGATGTGGGAGGAGAAAACCAACGCAGGCACGGGGAGAACATGCAAACTCCACCCAGGCGGGGCCGAGGGTTTGAACCCCAGTATACTGAAACAAATAACCTCAGTATTTACTAATTTTGAAAGACATTTTGGGAAAATAAATTGGATGTGCAACAAGTAAATGTTGACAATGTTGACCTTTACTCAACGTTCCTCAGTTAGAGTGTGGTGTTCATAACAAACAGGGAACAAGATCGTGCAGGGCAGCAGAAACTCACGAGGTAAGAACTTGGGCTTTGGTCCTTCGGGCGCTGTCAGAAGCTTGAGCAAGGCACTAAACCCTCAACTGTACATGGTCATGACCTCATGAAATGACACCTGACATCTCTGTCTTCAGTGTAAAAGGAATTCCCCCTTTACTCTATTTTATGAAATTATTCTTATGCAAGCGGCAAGGTGGTGCATCTACCTCACAGTCAGTTTGCACGTCTTCCCCATGCTTGCGTGGGTTTTCTCAGGTGCAAAGGACAAAGCCATTGAATATCGGCTCTGATCTGAATATACACAAATTCTCGGAAACCTTTTGCCCACATTCTTGAAGTTGAATTCAAAGAGACACGTTATGCATTATTTTCCGCAATTCCAAGCAGTTCCCGGGTGTCTTGGTAAATGTATGCTAAACAAAGGGTTGAGCATTTCAGCAAACTTCATGTCCATTTGCTACACTTTGGTTCTGGGGCATTTGCGGCTTAGGCAAATGCCAAGTACGGCTTTTGTTACTGTTACAACCGGGTCAGAGTTTGGGCATTGAAGAAGTGAACAGCTACTCTAATACTTCTAGTACTACTACTACTATGAGTAGTACTACTAGAAAACTCTTTGAGGTTTTATTGGATAATTCTGAATACTCAGAGACTCCCTTCAGAGAGGATGTGCCCCTCTCCACGTCCAGACCGGGAATGAATGTTGCTTGTATACAAACAATTAAAAAGTCCATTTCCCATTATACGTTCCCTTTAACAATTGGGAAAACATTTCTATAATTTTTGCCTTTTCTTTAATTCGCATTGCGTGTGGTGTCTTTCCGGTTCTCGTGTTCTCCCACTGTGACCACGAACAGGTTATCAGAGTGGTGTGTGTGTTAGGGCTGAGAAACATTTCAGTGTTTGTGCATATATAGTACAGGCATGTTTCAATCTATGACACTTAGAATAGAATACCACTTTCCATCAATGCCTGACAAAAAAAAGATCCCACCTGTCCACGGCTGAGATGTGGGGAGGAGATGTGAAGCATGTGGCAGCTGGAAAAAAACAAAACAAAACAAAAAACACATGCTGGGCGGTGAAGTGGAGAGGGGATTCCACGCTTGAATATGAAAATGATGCTTGTATCCCCCCTCAAAAAGGATAAAAGATTATTCTCTGACACACACACACACACACACACACACACACACACATAATTTACAAATTGAGCAGCCGCGCTCCCTTTAGTATGAATTTTCATTTGAAGTCAGCCTGACTCCGCAGCTTTGTTGCATAAATATACATGAGGATGAACTGGTGGTGAAACACAACGACAGAGAGGCGCAGAGGGGTAGGTCAAGGGACGTACCGACAGCGGCACAAAATGACAGAGCCGTTCAACCACAAACGCTCACACAAGGCTGCCACATTTGCTCCTTCAGTATAGCAGCAAATCACAGAGGGGAAGAGGGAAGAAAGGAAGGAGGAAGGGAGGGTGAGTGGTGCCTCGGGGGAAGAGCTCGGAGCAAACTTCCTCATTTCACAGAGACAAAATGCTGAGGGAAAATGAGGAAGCGGAGGGGAGGTGGAGGAATTGGAATATGGTGATGAGAAGCAACCTCTCTTCTCACGTAAATTGGTGATGAAGGTTGAACAAGGTGACGATGGTGATCATACTGTACTGTGTGGTGTAATTCTTTCACATTTCTTAATTTATTGAGCACAGTGGAATCTTAACGGTCGAACACGATCCATTCTCGGATGCCGGTCAACCTCCGATATGTTCGCATTTTCGGATTTAACTATAGAAGCTTTCCAGGCTCAGACTATTACCACCATAAATGTTTTATGCACTTACATTGTAGCTTACTTGTGGAAATACATGTGTAAAAATTGGTTAACTACTAGTGTTGTCTCGATACCAGAATTATGACTTCCATATAATACCTGCAAAATGTATTGTACCTCCATACCAGTAAAACCAAAACGAAACGATACCACATCAAAAACCTAAAAAATCAGTAAACGCAGTTTAATCATAGCTGAGAAAAGAACTTCAACTACATTGTATTTGTTCTTAATTCAAAATAATATTAGTATAGTAACAAGGATACTCACAATAAAATCCAATTTATTTTTTTTAAACATTTCAACACAAAATTTGCAACACACTATTGAACATCACAAGAATAAAACATCCTTTAAAGTTTTGAAAAAGTCCCAGATCATGCGTCTCATTTTTGTAATATTGTCTCAAGGGTGTCTGAAGCTATAACCACTGCAGAACTTAGCAAAAATGTGAGTCTGCTTATTTCTTAGTTTGTATCTCCCCCCCCCCCCCCCCCTTGTTTGGGCTGGCCCTTTTTAGAAGACTTACAAAGTGATAAAAAGCCTAACAAGAAGCAGTTAGGAAATTACTCTTATGTCCGGTGAACAGGTTTGATTTGATGCTAATTGATGCTAATTCATATAGGATATTAGGACAACAAATATTATTTTGGGCATTCGTTGAAGTTCATATTTTGCCTCATATCCAAACTAGCTTGCCTTTGAATTCCAAATGAGAAGGTTTAAAACAACAAAACCGGACTGTAGGTAACCCTGCATCAAATTCTGAAGTATTATTCAGTCGTTAGACCTCCTCCTTTTCTCCTCTTCCCTTCTCCAACAGAGAAGAAGAGTGAAGACTGAGGCAGACCAATTAAAGTGCCGCCCTCTTTCCCTCACCGCTCTTCATTAGTCTCACCACATGAGTTCATCTGGTGGCAAAAATAAAAATTGTCACACAGCCTTTCTGACTACACACACGGTCACATACACACCTTTATTCCCCCCATTAAAAAATGATTCACAGGGAGGCAGTCATCGGATGACATTTCTCAAAATGAGGGACGATGCCAGTCAAAAAGTGGCATCAATGATCCGAGCGCGCTGCTCTCGTGTTCTTTTTTCTAATTTGTGCCAGGCTCCCGCTTGTCATCAAGGAGGTGTCCCATCCTCGTTTTCCTTCTCACTCCGCCGCTCCGCCAACTCATTGATCACGATCTGCGGCCTCTTCATATTCTCCTCCCCGCTCTTTAGCTCATGATCCGCTCTGTGGACTGAAGCATTTACAGTTGAGGGCGCCTCGGTGAAAGCAGCGCCACTGCACATCCTTCTTCCCTAAATGCTTCGCTATGTTTTCATTTATTGTGATGTTTGTACAAGTTAAAGTTGAGATGCACAGCCACGATGTAGAAAGGAACGTCTTGCGCAACTGAAAGTTTGCGTAAGATACTTTCAAAGAAGAGGGTTTTCCGAGTGTTCATGCATTCAGCGATTCACTTTAGAGCCTACAAGTGCATTTGTTCAACACAATATCGTTCCTATTTTGGCGTCGTTATGAGGTGGTCATTTTTGTACGTTTTTATGGTTACCATTTAGCTGGAAAGGACACCAAGATAGCGGCAAAATAATATAGAATATAATTTAACCAAATCCTTAACACTTGTGCAAACGATTTCCTCATTATTGCCAGGGATTTGAATCATTTTTCAAATATGAAAAAATAGTATAATAAGTTAGACATCAATCAGAAGTAAAACTGATAACCACTTTGATTGCACATTCTGGCGTCTCTTTCTACTGTATTAGCTGTACATGTATGTGTACATATGCTAGACATTCTCTAATTATATTAAACATTTGGATTATACATACAGCATACTCATATGACTGCCATTGCGCAAAATGAGATGATAGTAGCTCATGGAAGACAATATCATTGGACACGCTCTGCTTTTGCAAAAGAAGGTCATCTTTAAAAATGAGATCATGGAGACCTAGCATTGTATGAAGGGGAGACATTTCCAAAAAATCCCCATCGACAGTGACTTTAAACACTTTACACTTTGTGGACAAAAGGCAAAAATGCATAGAACAGTCTGGCCCCTATTTTAAAATTCCCTGTGTTCATGTGAACATGGCCTATTTTACCCATCACATTGAAATCAGGTCATGTTTTAAACATCACAAGAATTGTTTCGGACGCAGAAAAAGTATCATATTATTCGTAACTGCCATGCGAGCATGTGACCCACTGCGCAAACATGCTGTACCATGTTTGCCGCGTGGGATAGGCCCCAGTTCACCCAAGACCCTCATGAGGAAAATCAGATGGGTAATTGATATGAGGACATCCTAGTTTGTTTGAGTACAACGTCATTCGGAATTCCTTCTTAGGGTGCAAATAATGTGCACAAGAAGTTCTGCTTGTCCTCGTGTTCACTTTAGTTCTTGCTCTGACTTCAAATTGAAAGTTAAAGAAAAGGCTTTGTACAATATGCTAATAGTCCTAACTTCAGTCAAGGTTTTTGGCTGAGCAGTCCGCTATTTATTGCACATTCCTACTTAGAGTTAATCTTTAGAGCTAATTAATATGATGCATATTTGCCACTTAAGTTCAGCGGAATTGAGCTGACTCCATATCCATTTGTCACCCAGCCAAAGGCATAGCGGAGTTGGAAAAGAAGAGAAAATGCTGTTAAAAGAGTCTCAAAGTTATTTCTCATGCAAGTCCAGACTACGTCATTCATTTATTTCATGGCGGAAGGTGACATCCTTAATGGGGCTGGTGGAACCAAGAGATGTCATATGAGATAAGTGAAGAAAACCACATAGTACTTTTCAGGTACTGGCATCAGCCTCGTATGAACAAGGGACACTTTTGTCCTTTGAGGACTGCCATTTAATTACAATGAACAACACACGATGGTTTTTGTGAAATCACAGTTTTTGTTTGAGCGTCTTTTAAGCTTTGCGATTCAAAAGCTATAACAAGCACCAAGCACCTGCCATCCACAAACACTAATAAAAGCAGTGCTTTGTGAAAGGATGCTATGTAAAGCAGGCATTGGCTCCAAGTTGAAGAGCAAGAGAGACAGAGAGCAGTGAGAGCTACGAAGAGACCGGCATCAACTCTCTCATCAAATAGAGATGCCTGACCCACTTAAGTTTGCTGGTCTGGTGTTCATATTACACGCATAGCTACACAAACAGGCACACGCGCTTGACAATCCATAGCAAGAATGAAATCTCATACGCAGTGATGTTTTTCACTGAAAAAAAAAAAAAAAAAACATTGAGAGGCACAAACCACTTAAGAAGGCTACATACCAGAAAAATGACATTATTCTTTCTTATTGCCAAATGTGCTTTCATAGCCCCGCCTAAGCCATTATACGAGGGACGAAAACATATACAATGCTGCAAATGTGTCATACTGATATCATGTTGTTTCTGAATGAGCAGATGAAAAGTAAAAGAAGAAAGGGATGCACAGCAACAACATTTATGAAGTACTTTCACAGTAATAAGCACATAGCAATAGATGCTGGAGCTAGAATCTCTAGAAACGAGCCACGCCAACCGACCTTAAATTGGCCTGGATGTTGTTGAAATAATGGATAGAGATTCAAATTTTTTTATTCGACTATGAGAAAAATGAATCAATAAATGAATTAATTGTTTCAATATTTTTCCTTTTATTAGTATGTGTTCAGGCGGCACGGTGGACGACTGGTTAGACCGTCTGCCTCACAGTTCTGAGGTCCGGGGTTCAATCCCCTGGCCCCGCCTGTGTGGAGTTTGCATGCTCTCACCGTGCCTGCGTGGGTTTTCTCCGGGCACTCCGGTTTTCTCCCACATCCCAAAAACATGCATGGTAGGTTGATTGACGGCTCCAAATTGCCCGTAGGTGTGAATGTGAGTGTGAATGGTTGTTTGTTTATGTGTGCCCTGCAATTGGCTGGCAACCAGTTCAGGGTCTAGCCCGCCTCCTGCCCGATGATAGCTGGGATAGGCTCCAGCACGCCTGCGACCCTTGTGAGGAGAAGCGGTTCAGAAAATGGATGGATAATATGTATTCAGACTCTAAATTGTGCGTAGGTGTGAATGTGAGTGCGAATGGTTGTTTGTTTCTATGTGCCCTGCCTTCAGGGTATACCCCCCCCCCCCCCACTCCCCCTTGCTCGAAGATAACTGGGATAGGCTCCAGCACGCCTGCGACCCTTGTGAGGATAAGCGGTGTAGAAAATGGATGGATGGATAGTATGTGTTCTTGGTTGCTTCACAAGTCAATACTAACTTAATAACTTCGTCTGTTATTTTTATTTTTTATTAACCAAAGTGGTGAAAATAGCTTGACAACAAATATATGAATCCTGTTGAACGCTCAAAACGTCTGTAAAACTCTCTCTCTTTTTTTTTTTAGCCTACTTCCTTGTTCTGCAGAACCAAGCCATGTTGCGTAATTGACGCCTATATTTTTTAAACAATAATGGGTGAAAATAGTGAGCCGTACTCTAGTATTTTAATCAATGACAATCAATTTGCGATTGAACATAATTTTGGGGTGCTGTTGTTTTGATGTGAGTATGCATTGGTATATGAGAGCGATATAAGGTATAATACCAACTGGAACAAAGCAGTGTTTGGAAACTCAAGCAAGATGGTGTTTTGTTTTCTTCTCCCGTGAAATGTAGTCATTTTGGAGATGCGAAGATTCCGCCCGACAGCGATGATATATAAAATTAAGCTACCAGTCATGTTTTTGGAATGTGGGAGGAAACCGGAGTACCCGGAGAAAAGCCACCTCGGCACGGGGAGAACATGCAAACTCCACACGGGCGAGGCCGGATTTAAACACGGATCCTCAGAACTGTGAGGCAGATGTGCTAACCGGTACCCCACCGTGCCGCCTCCTTTAAGGATCAATTACCGTAATTGATTAATCAATTATTATGGCAATCCGTAGTTCTAGTCTACTCTCATTGTTGCAGAGTTGCAGGTGGAACGGCGTCAGCGCCATCCAATACTCATAGCTGCACACAACAGGGACACTTAAAGGAAAGTGAAATGTTTATTCCATTCGCTAGCCCAAGAGCTAGCGAGCTAAGGAGCTAAACAGCTCGCTCACCCACGGCAAAATCGTTTAAAACGTCAGTGTGTTATGCGTGTTCCCCGCATAACACACACACACGGGAAAGTTAACTGTTTATTAACCATAACCACAGCGGCACACATTATCAATATTCAGTCAGTAGTAGACTACAGTGAACCATATTTGATTGAAAGGTGATGGGCTCACAGTCCTGCAACTCAAGGGCCGGCCTTATTTTACTTGCACATACATGTCGATTTTTTTTTGTATTTATTCAAATTCAGTAGGGTTTTTAAAACCACTTTTCTCTATGGTGTGTCATTTTTTGGGGGTTCTTTACTGGGTTAATGACTCTAAACCTCTGTGCCAAATGTTAACTATTTATTGAATTGCAGTTTTTGTGAACAGAGCCTGAGCCTGTTTTATTTCTATTGTTTTATATAGCTAAGATATTTTATTTATTTTTCTATATTACAAGGCCAATTGTGAATATTGTTTAGAATTCAAAATTTATTGTTCTTAAAAATTATGTCCTTCAATTATTATGCTCTAATATGGCATAAAAAAAAAAACATCGATACTATCAGTTATCGTGCTAGTTTTTAGGAAACTATATCGTGCTTAAAAAATTGATATCGTGACAGGCAGAAAGAATTTATTGCGAGAGAGCAATCTGTATTCAATGATGATACGTAAATTGCAGGGACTCATATGTTGTAGTTCCACGGCTAGGACTCATTTTTTTCGCAGACATGTGCATCCTGGATCTCACATAGTTTCAAGTGTAAAATGATCTATGATGTCGCTCACTACAAGAGAAAGACGGGTCTTGAAATGGCCTCAAAAACAGTCAATTATAAGTGGCATTTGGGTAGCCACTTGTTGCTAGGCAGAATTTGTGGAGGAAAATGATCCGTGCCCCATTGGAAAAAATATTGTTTTATATTGGGCGGAGTGTGGTGACTTGACTGGAAGAATCTCAAGTTTTCAGAAGAAAAAAATGACAGAATGAGGATATATTAGTCAGGTGGATGACAAACCAGCTGTCCAGATGTCGACCCCCCACCACCCTATCTGTTTAAACCCCAACATCTCTCTGGCACCTCTTACTGCGCTCACGACACAGACACACAAACACACACACACACAAACAAAGCAAAATGGCATTACTTCTGACACTGGCGGTGCGATGCAGCTGTGGGATCGGGCACGGAGAGCAGCGCTATCGCTAACCGCTAATCCTCGTGTATGCTTACCTTCATCACTAGAATTGTCTATGTGCTGCGTATACCCCCCCCCAACCCCCACCACCACATCACACCCTCCCACCCCAACACTCCCGCTAAGCCAAATGCAGCCTTCTCTCTTACAGCCTATTTTATCGCCACAATCAGCATCCAGGAGACAGATTGGCCCGGTATTGCTTCAAGGCCTCAGCTCAATGAGATCGGCTGCCATTGCCATCAGGAAAAAAAAAAATAAAATCAATAAAAAATGGCAGGGCATGACTTGATTGTTTCTCTGAGATTCTCGAAATGTGTTTCCGTCAAGAAGTATGTCACATTTAAATGTTAGGTTTAGTTCGTAGACTTCCCCCAGGCCTCGTAATGATCATCAATTCGTCACTTGAAAATACCCTACAATCAAACGCTACTGTTTGATGGCAGCAATGTCCTACAATTTCCCTGACACATTTTCTTTTTGTGATGTTAACACATTTTTTTTTTTTTTTTTTTTTTTTTACTCTTGTAATATGACTATTTTACTGATACTGTTGAGGTTTTTCCCACATCTGAGGCAGTACATTGCTGAACATGGTATCCTCCAAAGTCAAATGCCTCTCAAGTCATAAACTTTGGAGTCGAGAAAAACAATGGCCAGAAAGAAGCATAAGATTTTAGTAAATCTCATGCAACTTCAGTTCAGTGTGCATCTTTCAAAAGTATAAATTCCACCTGTTTTTTTTAAATGTTTTTTTTCCATTTATTTCCACGTGTATTTTGTCTATTTCTTTTTTTTTTTTTTTTGCGATGGCACCACGGTATAACCAGTGAGAGCAAAGAAGGAAAGAGTTCATATCACCCATGCCTTTGAGACGTCCCCATTTCATCAAAAAAGTTGAGATTTTACATTGAACTTTATATTAATTGTATTACGTAGATGTTAAGCTGTTAGAAATACACTTTGGTGTAGCTCCCGCACCTTTTTAAAAATAAATTCATATCCATCCATCCATTTTCCGTCGCGCATATCCTGTCCTATCCCAGCTATCTTCGGGCGAGAGGCGGGGTACACCCTGAACTGGTCGCCAGCCAATCGCGGGGCACATAGAAACAAACAACCATTCACACTCACTACACACAGCCTACACTCACGGACTGATAGTGACATAGTGCCATAATGCGAGAAATAAATGTGAAATAAGCATTCATATTAAATAACTCATACATTCAAACTACTGGTAATATACGATGCTAAACAGCTTCACAGGGGCCCTAAATGAATTTGTATCGCTGCTGAGAAAATGAAAACTATAATTTAAAAATTGATATAAAATAATACATCTTTGTAATACAAGATTACCTTTATTAGTCCCACAATAGGGAAACTTGCATCATTTTAGTAGCATTCGTGGATGCAGCAAATTCAAAAATAACGCGCAAAAGAAGACATTTAGCTGCAAATGCGTCCGCCATGACAGTAAATGCTAAACATATATGACAAATACATAACATAGAAGACAAATATTGAAGCCATCATTTATTCACGTTTACGATTATAGAGTAATGATTATGTTGTAAAATTGAACAGTATCCGTTTTTTTTTGGTTGTTTGTTTTGTTTGTTTTTTCATCCTATTACATGATATACCGCAATAACTGTCCCAGGTAATGTCCTGAACTTAATTTTAAAAATATGGAAATTCAGACAAATTGTTCTGGAAGTCCATTTCTATAGGTTGGCATCTCTCCAGTCATAGCCATAAATGCAATTTTATTGATAATTGGCATCGTTTCATAATTAATAATTTGCAGGTTTGATATTTTATTTTTATATTTGAATTTTCTTTTTGTGTGTGTGTTTTGTGTTGCATTTTTTGGTATGAAAAGCGCTTACAAATGAAGTTTGATTGATTGATCATTTCTTTTGGTGTTTGGGCTTTCGGTTTTCTGCCTTGGGGTTCCTCAGTTTCGGTTTTCGATCGAGAATCTTCATTTCAGTGCATCAGTAATTTTGAATTTATGAAACATTTTAATTTCAATTGATATACACTTGGGCAAAGGGTTTTCGTAAAAGGGCAGTGACCCCATGACGACAGGGTGGATAACAATTTTACCGACGCATGTAAAACGTTCAATGTGATTATGAAAATAGAATCTACATGACTAAAATAACTTTTTTTTTAATCAATTGTTGTGGTCCATAAAACCATCTGAAAATTATTTTGTATCATTTAACCAGTTATTAGGCGGCATGGTGGGCAACTGGTCAGCACATCTGCCTCACAGTTCTAAGGACCCGGGTTCCAATCCAGCTTCGCCTGTGTGGAGCTTTCGGGTTCTCCCTGTGCCTCCGTTGGTTTTCTCTGGTTTCCTCCCACATCCCAAAAACATGCGTGGTAGGTTAATTGAAAACTTTAAAATGCCCGTATGTATGAATGTGAGTGCGAATGGTTGTTTGTTTATATGTGCCCTGCGATTGGCTGGCGACCAGTTCAGGGTGTAGCCCACCTCTCGCCCGAAGATAGCTGCGAGAGGCTCCAGCACACCCGCGACCGACCCTAGCGTGGATAAGCAATTATTGCAGAACATAATAATTGCATTATTGTAGTTAGCAGAACAGTGACGCACATTTTAAGAGACACTGTTGTAGGCTACTAGTGTTTGTACAAATGTTTGGCCACTTATAATAAATCCTCAGGGTTTCATTATTCTACTACATTTTCATGATGATTGAATGATTCTGATGAGGACACCATAGCCACTAGTATATGCTGATATTTGACGAGAAAGTGTACTGATGACTGTAGCAAAGGAAAATGAAAGGTATCGTGATATTGCTTCGCTGATGTGTCAAATCGCCGCAGATAAGATAACCTTTATTAGTCCCACAATGGGGAAAAGTCCATCATTTCAATAGCAATAGTGGATATAGGAAATATAAATATATAATATAAAGTATACAAGTACATTCACAAAATAGGAATCTAAACTATTGTCCATGCATGAACTATCCAATTTAATCTGTCACCAATGTTATTGGTTTGTTTGCAAAACCGAGTGCTGAGATTTCATTGACTTTTGAGATCTGATTAATCCGATTTCATTTTGTATTTACTTTTTCTCTTAAACCAAGGTTGGAAACAGATTTAGTCAAGGCGAATTAATCCATAGACACAGATATTTTTCATTATGCCATGTCAAGACTGAACTTTGATTCAGGCTGCAACTGTGTCCGCCATTACAAGGTTGACGCAAAAAAAAAATATATATGTATAAAAAATTAAGGGATGGATGGGTTAAAAACAAAGCAATAGAAGACAGTCACAAAACCATGCATGGTAGGTTAAATGAAGACTTGAAATTGCCCGTAGGGGTGAATGTGAGTCCAGATGGTTGTATGTTTAGATATGCCCTGCGATTGGCTGGCAACCAGTTCAGGGTGTACCCCGCCTCCTGCCCGAAGATAGCTGGGATAGGCTCCAGCACGCCCGCGACCCTAGTGAGGAGAAGCGGCTCAGAAAATGGATGGATGGATGGAGAATGGGTATATTCAAGTATTTGTCACGTGAAACTAAACAGGTTGTTGCACATTTGTTCTCTGATGTCTTGAAAACGATGTTCTTTGTTCTTCCTTTTAAATGACCTTTGCCAACTAAGTTGTAAGTTCTGGTCAATTCTGCACAGGTTTTTTTGTTTTTTGTTTTGTTGCGTTATTTTCTGCACTCAATAGCACTGCGACACAATGAAGACATTCACTGGAAAGATAGAACTGTCAACATACTCTAACGGCGACTCTCAGCTCGAGGGTCAGAACGCAAAACCATTACGACTGAGTCGTGGACAAGTAGTAAAATGTTAAAGGGGGGGTCTTTGATTTACGACAGGGTTCTGCTGTCGATGCAACTTGAATTTCGACAAAGTCTGAACATATTGTCTACATTACATCATGCAAAATCACCAGTGTGCCTATTTATGCCTCACTGCGTCGAATTTTCCCCATGTTCCTTACAGAATATAAATGATGTGTCTCCACAAATACAGCACACACTTGGACAAACTCCCATGCACTCTTCCCAACATCTGCATTAATAATGCATTCTGACCAAGTGCATCCATGAGAGTAGATTGAGTTAAAATGCAAAGCGCTTGACAACAAAATTAATTTAATTCTGAGTATTTGGATGTGTGTGTGTGTGTGTGTGTTTGCGTGTGCGTGCGTGCGTGTGTGTGCGTGAGTTTGCATGTGTGATGTAGAGGATGTCATCACAGTGGAGACAAGGGATCAGATTAGGGCTGTGCACATCTGTCAGCGGGCAGCCATCTTCAACACCATTAGATTAGTGTTAATGAAGATACTGCGCTCTATATTTGTTAACACACACACACACACAAACACACACAGAAACCCTGCTTGCAAGCGCTTCCTCGCGCTCACATCAGTTGCTCATCTCCTAAATCAGAAAAGGTTCCCGGGGATCGATTAAAAGGGATCCGACAAACATTTTTTAATAGAGACGTGGCGCTGAGCCCAACAAAACGAGCATGGAATCATAAAAGTTTCATAAAAAATATTTATGGCCGCAAACATCAAGAAGTGCAATGATAGCAAGGAGGAGGGCTGGGAGAGAACAGAAGGAGTTATAGAAAGACAGAGAGCGGTATATCCTCCATGCTGCTTCAGCCTTTCTTTTAAATTAGAACAAGCTCGTCCCCTGAGAATGTGACATTTGAGCAAGCGATAGAGAGATGGAGTTTCAGGCGAGTGTGCGACAGAGGAACACTGCAGCTTCTCCAAAGTAGGGAGAGGGTGCGGTGAAGGAGGGAAGGGTCGGGACTGATGCAGGTTCACTCGGTAATAGATGGATGGAAGTGAATGACTACGAGTGCATGTGTGTGTGTGCGCGTGGGTGTATTGGAGGGGTCGTGTAGGAGGTTATTATTCCATCCTCTAGAGGCCTTTAATGCATTGACCTTCATTAACTCATCTTACTGCCTGTGTGTGTGTGTGTGTGTGTGTGTGTGTGCGCGCGCGCATGTGTAACGCTCTTTGGTTAACACTCATTACAGTCTTTGTTTAAACGCCAGTATACTAATGATGTCATTGAAAGAAAATTGAAGAAAATCCCAATTTGAGCATTAACACATGACACTGAGGTGTGTTTAAGGACATGAGAAATCGGAACACTTTCATATGTACGTGTATTTATTTTATTCATTGATTTATTTTTTTCACTGCATCTGTCCACCGTAACGAATCTAACAGTCTAATCTGATCTACAGGCGCTTCTGGATACTCAAAGACAGTTGCGTGCTCACATCTCCAACTTTACCTTCAACCTGGGCTTTTCTGGCAAGTTCTATCACACAGGTAAGTAATAGTCAATGAAGAAACACTAAAAAAAAAAAAAAAAGTGCTATGGTGAACATAACTTTTTCTCACGCTTTTTTTTTTTTTTTAAAGCTAAGATAAAATAAAAATAAAAAAAAAAAACAATAAAATGATGGCCAGTAATAATGACTTGGCACGTTAACTTCATTTTATTTATATAGGCTTTAATCACAAAAGCATCTCAAAGGGCCTCACAGGCACATTCTAAAGTTCCTACAGGTGTTTAGGCATCGCATAGTTTCTTCCGCCGCACGCCGCCGGTGGCTCACTATCGCTGTCCTGTCCGGTCGTAACGGTTAGTTGTTGCGTCCCTTCCTCACAGGGTGTATGTATCCTTCACAGATAAGAACGTGACCCCTATGGAACGTTATAGTGGTCACATACAGTACCACGCTATTCTGCTATGGTTCTGTTGTTGAGAAGTTCTGTACTCCTCTCGCTGTCTGTCTCCTCACAAACCTTGCGTTGTCAAGGCAGCATTTGCAATGAATATAACAATATAAAAACAAACACCAAAAAAACACAGAGGGAGTATTTCAAACGCCCATGTAGCACAGAATACATTTTTTGGATGGCATATTTTATGAGGGCCAAGCTGAAAATGAAGAAATAGGAGTAGTGGTAAAGTTATAAAGATAAAGTACTATTATTTAGTGAGGCAGCAAATTGGTATAGTGTTTAGCATATGTGCATCACAGTTCTGAGTTCTTGCTGGTCTTGCGTGGGTTATTTCTTTGTACCACAACTTCCTCCCACATTGCAAAAACATGCAGGTTGAAGACTTTCCACAACATTTTCTAGAGGTGCATGTGAGTGTGAATGGTGAATGGTTGTATTTCAAAATGTAAAAGGCGACCAGTCCAGGGTGAACACCACCTCTGCCTCAAAGTTAACAAGCGATAGGCTCCAGCTCCCCCGTGACTCTAATGTGGACAAGTACTATTGAAAAAGTACGGTAGAAAACTAATGGATATTAGCGAGTAGATGTGAAAGCCCCATACAAATGTAAACACAATGCTCTAAAATCAGTCCATTCTCTATCTGCCGTATAAATAATCAGGCAATATGATTTAAATGTGTTATAAAAAAAACATTGTGTTTTATTTTGGAACAAACTAGAGATGGGCAAGTACCGATGCCAGGAATCGGTATCGGGCCGTTACCGGCTTAATTTCGAGGAATCGGGTACTCGTGAAGACTGTCGATACCAGCTACTGATATTAAAGGCAATAAAATCTTAACTCTAGTAAGTCCTCCTCACCACTAGTTGACGCTGTGCTGCTGCGATTTGACACATCAGCGAATCATCGTGAGCATCGGAAAGAAAGAAAGGTATTTGTTGACAAGTAGCTCTCAATGTGTTAATTTGAAATTTTATGTATCTAAAGTCATATCGGTACTCGGTATTAGTGCGTGCTCAAGAGTGAATACTTGTACTGATATCGGCAGTGTTGGTGAATAACTAATTCCGTATTCAGATTGCATAATTTAATGTCAAAATATTTGTCACTGTAATCCATTAAATTACTGAGATAAATGTGTAGTTAAATGACAGTTGCTTTTAGAAATTTCGATGATACATTTTTTTTTTATCGTTAGATTTGAAAAATAGCCGCAAAAGCTCAGATTTGTTTTCATAGCACTTCCTCCTTCTAAAGCCGTCGCTTGTGATTGGCTCTCTCTGGTCATGTGCCTTTCTACTGTAGTCTCAAACATGACATACTTTTCCGAATATGACCTTGAAGTGTCACCTTGTGTTACGATCTATTATTTTGTCTGAGATTTTGAAAAGGTTATAGTAATAATTACATTTTACACATACATACAGTATAGTATGTATACGTACCGGTATATATATATGTATATATATAAAATGTAACAAACATGTTTTATGTATTTACATTTCATCACATTTTGTTACCAGTTTATTATTTGTGTTAAGAACAAATATGTAATTAATTGGAAAATAATGTATGGTTTTCATCCACTTTTTTAAAGGAAACATCCAAGGGTCCTGTTGATGCATTCATTCAAAATTAAAAGTCAAAGTATTCAAAATGTAATCAAATGTTATGAGTTACATTACTTTGAGAAAGTAATTGAAATAGTTGCGCTTCTATAACATTTTCAACCCAGTAACCTTTAGCTGTAAAACAACACATTTCCAAAGTAATGTTTTATTTTCATTCTTAATATATTCTGTCAAGGATAAATTGTTGCAGTTCTATTGCTGCAATCTCACAATATTTTATTATATATGTATTTTTACTATTCAGTGTTGTCCTAATACTCAGTATGAATATAATCAGTATGAATGGATAGCACAAAGCTTGATTCATAGCATTCAGAAAGATATATATATATATATAGATATATATATCTATATATATATATATTTTTTTCCCCGACTGATGTGCGGACTGGTTAGCACATCTGCCTCACAGTTCAGGTTCAAACCCGGCCTCACCTATGTGGAGTCTGCATGTTCTCCCCGTGCCTGTGTGTGTTTTCTCCAGGTACACCGGTTTCCTCCCACATCCCCCCCCCAAAAAAAAATAATTGCCCGGAGATGTGAAAGTGAGTGTGAATTGTTGTTTCTTTATATGTGCCCCACGAATGGCTGGCAACCAGTTCAGGGTGTGCCCCGCCTCTTGTCCAAAGATAGCTGGGATAGGCTCAAGCACGCCCGCGACCCTGGTGAGGAGAAGCGGTATGGAAAATTAATGAATGAATACATATACATACTCCTTATCAGTAGTCAAGAGCTAAATCTCCTCATCGTGGTATATTTAATTGGGAGAAGAGATATGAAATCCCAATTTTTGCTTGATGCTATCTCAGTAATTTGGAGTCCCAGAACCGTGGTATGCGAATGTGTGTGTGCTTGTGCTGTTGTGGCCCCAAGGACGTTTTCATATTCAAATCTGCTGCAACAGGCTCATGTTGAAAAAAATTAAAACTAGAATTTGGATTTTGGAAGGATTTAATTTGCGAACAAATGTGATATCATATATTATAGCATGTATTATTAGGGATGACACCGCATCACACCACAACACATGCCTAAGAGAAGCCTGCTGCTTGTTGACCGAACTCTAACCTTGAGCAGCGTGACATTGTGTGTCACTACATCTGTCACACTGCGTCCTTTTGTCCTTTTGTGTGTGCGTGCGTGTGCACATAGGTACCGTGGAGGAGGATGAGGGAGACGATTTACTGCTGAAGTACGTGCATGAGTTCTGGTGGTTCCCCCACATGTGGAGCCACATGCAGCCTCACCTCTTCCACAACGAGTCCTCGCTGCTGGAGCAGATGGTGCTCAACAAGGAGTTTGCGTTGGTGAGATTGATTTACACAGTCACGCACACGCATACGCACACACTGCTTGGCGCTGTCTATATTCCCTTGTCTTTCTTCCCTTTCATGTGTCCTTGAAATCATATTTGCTTTCTGAACCACCTCAGTGTAAAATAATTGCCTTTTCTTTGCCACAAAGCGCCCAAAGGCAGAACAATATGATCCACTTTGACACACACATGAACATACACAAAATGCTCACATAACACACGTCCAGAGGCGTGGCACCAAATTCTGGGCCCCCATACAGAAGCCTCCTGAAGGCCCCCCAAACACCCACTCCCCACACCGCCCTACACCCACCTCCGCCGCCCCGCACAACACAAACACCACGTTCTATCCTGAAGTTGTTTTACTGTGGTTGTAAATTATGTTGTTTTAAGTTTGAGCTCACAGTATTGGATAACAAAAGGCAGGTCTATTAACGACCCCCAAAGTAGACTACAATAAACACAGCTATTAAATGTCCTTCCGATAGCTTATTTAAAAAATGCTGTACACTAAATCTGTATCCTAGCTGCTAGGATATTTATGCCATTAACTCAAATATTATAACTAATTATTTCGGAATAATTATTATCAGCATCAATATGGTGTGCACTTATATAGCAATATAGTGCACTTATATAGCAATTCATCAACTCAAGGCCCGGGGGCCAGATGCGGCCCGCCACATCATTTTATGTGGCCCGCGAAAGCAAATCATGCTCTTCAACTCCCGCGAAAACTTTGCTAAAATCTGTACCCAAATTCCAGATTGTCAAAATAATAAACAATAATGTTGAAATATTGCATTTTCTGTTACCAAACCCTTCTTCAACACTAACTTAAACAATACTTGAACAAACTATTATCCTTGTCTTCTGAATTCAAAACTAGTTATCCCTCACTTTGTTCTGTAATAATATGTTTTGGTGATGATTAAACATTTATATGGTTTCACTGTTCTAACGGCCCTCTGAGAGAGAAAAATCATAACTACAATGCGGCCCGAGACAAAAAAGAGTTTGACAAACCGTGGTCTACACCAGCACTGTGCCCAAATCGCGTTACAGAGACTCAGCAAGCAAAATTAGGATTATGGATTAAGATTATGAGACATATTTAGTTATACACGTCGGTAGTGAATAACTATTCAGCATTGAATACAAACTGTGTACTGGTTTAGGAAGGGAAAACAAAAGTAACATCAGGTGGGCACTTACCTCGAACGCAAAATCACTGCAGCCTATATACATAGTCCCACAAACTTCCTCCAAACACAAGGACCCCCACCCCCCACCCCCCTCCCAAATATAATCAGTCAACCGCAAAACGCAATCAGCATTATTCCCTTAGTTCCCCGGAGCCTTGCCTCATCTCCAGAGCCTTTCTGAGATAATTCAAACAGTCCTGCCCTTTGTTTAAAAAAAATGACAACAGATGCAAATGAAATCGGTGTTGTGAGCCTCGCCTGACCGACACTTTACTAATCTCCTAAATCCAAACAAATCTGAATTCATCCATTGCTAATGGGGCATTCACCTTAATGGCAACCCAGGAGCCATTTTTATCTCCGACTATTTAATCTGAATTCCTCAAGGTAGGCGGCTGTTATTTCTGTGCTCTCTTTGCCTCCACGCCGCGTCTGTGTGTGTGTGTGTGTGAAGATCATTTGTATGGCCATACAGGGATGTCACACGTACGCTATGATACAGCGAGGGTGGATGTAGGTTCCTCTTATTGAAGGTGAACGTGATCGTAAAGTCCAATCCCTAACCTTTATTGCACAGACACATTCCGCTCGCTCATCCTGTGAGCGCCGATGCTTTGCTTTGACGGTGTAAGTGGATGTGTGGCGCGGCGAAGGACAACACCATTTGTCTGCAAGGCACACTCAGAAAACATCCACCCTCACAAGTGCCCTCATGAACACATCTATTTTTAATTTCCCCTTGTCAAGTCAGGTAGTCAGGGTTCTCAAACGTTTTGAAATTATTATTTTATGTTTTTAATCTTCCACTTTAATATTCATGATGCTTAACAGAAAGCAACTTAACCAGTGGTGGCTGGTCAACAGAGGGCGCAAGGGCGCTGTCCCACCGCTCCTGAGTCAAATTAAAAATGACAAAGGTGAATAAAATGAAAGACAGAAAATGTTACAAATTCTATGTATATCTATTTTTCGATTACTTGGACAAATACTACATAGTTAATGATGAGTAAAATTTATTTGTTTATCGCTGTTGTCTTATTTCATGATGTCAATTCTGGTTTCAGGGCGCCGAGACGTTTGCTGTTAACTCTCGTTATATTGTGACATGTGCAGTGGGGTCATGTACAATCAAATGGCATCAAATTCCAGCACCCGTCAGCCAATAATGTTAAAGTTACCGATTACGAGTGTGTGTGTGTGTGTGTGTGTGTGTGTGTATGTGTGTATATATATATATATATATATATATATATATATATATATATTTATATCGTGGCCCCATTGAAAACTCCACCAACCGCCACTAAACTTAACCAAATTAAATTGAATTTAATGGAATGTTTATTCATCGTCGTGAGCTCATGCCCGTTGCTTACACTCACAACATGGCTGCGAAGTGACCTTTCTAACCACTCTAGGGAGTATTTATTTATTCAACAAAATCCACGACCGAGTTTAATTCCCAATAAGAAACAGACAACATGAGCAGAATCATTTTCACAAGGAGCCCTGTGAAAGCCAATCACGGAGTCAATTGCACGGAACTTTGTCTCAAGCATGGTGCCCATTTTCCCATTGCTAAAGCTTTAATTTATCGACTGTTCAGAAACTTTTCACCGAAGGTATGTGCTTCCAAGCCACGAATATTTTGTATAACTCTCCTTGCCTCACCTCTAAAAGTCTACTTGAGAAAAGACCGTAAGAGGGTTAGAAATGCTATGCGCATGCAATGATGTCAGACTTACGTGATACATCACAATCATATCAGAGCTAAGGTACAGAACTGAAATTGGTTTAGTATATTTGTTTTATTGACGCGGCACAACCCATATGTGGGCATGCACCTTACAAAAAACTAATACAAGAATAGTTTTAGGCAAATTATTTTGTGAACCAACAAGTTACGGTTCTCGGATCCCCGCGGGTCCCTGGAGCCCAGTATGAGAACCACTGCGGTAGTGCAACAAACACATCCCAAACTATGTGACACCCCACCCCACCTTTCACTCCCCCTATCTACAGTGTCAAAAAGAGGGAACACTCCTCTATGTGTTTATGCTCGCCTGTTCACTCATTCACAAATGAATTGTGTGTGCAGCAACATGACATTCCAGTGAACATGGGTTACGCCGTGGCCCCCCACCACTCGGGGGTCTACCCGGTCCATCTGCAGCTTTACGAGGCTTGGAGGCGCGTGTGGAACATCCAGGTGACCAGCACGGAGGAATATCCCCACCTCAAGCCTGCCCGTTACCGCAAAGGTTTCATCCACAGTAACATCATGGTGAGAGCACACTCATGCAGCTTCCACAGATAAATGTCCTCTTTGAACACTGAGTTCCTTTATAACGTCCCAATGTCTGAGCTTATTGGCATTGTCAAGCTGAAAGTGTATTTCCTTCTACCATTTGGACTTCTTCTATATATCGAGCCTGTCCAAAAAGACGAAGAGAGAGGCTGCCCATATTTTCAGGCCCATTCAAAAGCACATTTTGCAACTTCCTTATGTACATAATGCATCTGACTCAAATGAAAAATGTCCATTTTGAATTCTCAAAACTGAGAAATGAGAGGCGATTCACTGGAAAGAGACAACCGCTTGGTCAAAACACTGTTCGGGTATCTTTGCAAGCGTATGAAATGATTGATTTTCATGCTGCCTGCTCATGCGCCAATTGTTTCTTGTGTCCTCAAACTGAAAATCTGTCTTTGTGTGTGTTGGATGTGACCGTAATGTGTTTGTGTGCACGTATGGATATGAATTGTTTGACCTTGTCGAACACCAGCATCCCGTCTCTGTGCTTTAATTCAATATTTAACAGTGGCCGGTGTGGTTTAAGAGACAAGTCATGCTAGTCGATACAGTATGTGCATTTCTACATGAACAGGGCAATGGTGCTCTACCAACAAGCGGCAATGGCGCTACTAAAGTATCTGCGTAATAAATGCAAGCACATCCGGCAAAATAACTAAGAAATAAATGATGATCATTATTATTTTTGTTTACTCTGTAAATGTGTCATGTTGATGGCCATGAATTCACCGCCCAATTTTTGGGCTACTTAAAGAACATAAATTAGTCTCAAAGAGATCTGTAGAGGGGCAGCACAGCGGCTTCACAGTTCTCAGGTTGAGGGTTTAAATTTTGGCTGAGGCATTCCTGTGTCGAGATGCACGTTCAGGTGCTCGCATAAGTTTTCGCAAGGTACTTCGTACTTTATCCCACATTCCAAAATCATGCATGTTCGGGTTAATTAAGACTTAAAATTGTCAGTAGGTATATAATATACACCGCGGTATATACTGTACACTACATACACTGTAGTTAAATATGAGTGTGAAAAGGACTCAAATTGGCCTATGAAATCCTCCGATCCATAAATTGGCCAGGCCCTTGTTAAAAGTCCATATTTCTTGTCCATCCATTACAAAATTGTTAATGTTACAGAGACCTAAATGCTGCTCTGAGTGTGTGTCGAGGAATGTGACCAAAAGGTAGTCAAGGCAGAATTTATCTTCAAGAATTATTAGTGGCCAGTGGCGGGTGTTGTACTTATGGTTATGTTGGTTTTAGATTTTGTTTTTGTTTTGTTTTGTTTTAATACTCCCTTCCAAAAAAAAAAAAAAAAAAAAAAAAACATCACCAGTCGCTTCTGCTTTTGGGCCTTGTTTGCTGTTTAACACAATAAGGAACCCTTCACACATAACCGGTTACTTGATCAGAATGTGCAAATTAACATTTGTCATTCATTCTATCTGTTGACATTGCAGTTCCTCCTCCTCCATTCACATGTCAGCCAGTCAAGACAATTGCTCCCTTAACCACGAGAGAAAAAAAAATAAAATCACAATCACGTTTGACACCACAATTACCAGTGCTTGAAAGAACGCTTTGACCTGACAAATGTCAATTTTTAAAGTCTGCTTTTATTTCCTGACTTTTTGTTGTGACATAAAAAACAACATCACTAAATTCATTACAATACATAGCTGACACTTGGACACATTACTATTGTGTGCTGTTACTTTTCAATTTGTGCAACACTCCGAAGCATCACTGTCTCCATCAATTAATATATTCAAATAATATGTTCAACACTGGACTCAACAAAGTGAGTTAAAAATGTGATGAAACAACTTACTCACATTAGTTATTTTATATTTAAAATTTGTTTCAAAAACATAAACATGTCAAGCAAACAAAAGAACATTAATCTCAAATACCGTAATTATTTTACATTTGCAGTAAAGAGTGGTCCTTAAATTTAATTTCACACTTTCAAGTTGAAATCAAAACAGTGTACGTTTGTGGTAAAAAAATCTCCACCCAATTTCCATAGTACTTGTCTTTATTATTATTATTTTTGTGAAAAGCAATCTATATTGTTTACCCAATGAATATAGTGTAACAATTTGCAGCCACTTTAATCGGGTAAATTTAAATCATATATTTTGAGTAAACAGTACCTTAAATCAATGGCTATCAGAATCAGAATCATCTTTATTTGCCAAAAACACACAAGGAATTGGTCTGCGGTAGTTGGAGCCACTCTAGTATGACAACAGACAGCCATTTGACAGAAAATACTTTCCATTTCCTTTACCGCTTATCCTCACTAGGGTCGCGGGACTTTTGAGACATCAAAACATAAAAACACAGCATGGAGAGTCACTCAGCAATGAAAGGTTACTGGTAATGTGGTAATGCCGATGCAAATTTTATTTTTCGGATATTGTGCAAATGATGCAGGGTTCTCAAGAAAGCAGTTTGAAATGACTAATAGAGCAATAATCTACTACAGTGATCATTGTGCAAATGCCGCAGATACTTCATAAGCACGTGAGAGGTAGTTCCTGGGAAATACAGTCTCTCAGGACCTGAAGTGGGAGACCAACATCAACTGCATCCTCAAAAAGGCCCAGCAGAGGATGTACTTCCTGGGGCTTCTGAGGAAGCACGGCCTGCCACAGGAGCTGTTGAGGCAGTTCTGAACAGCAGTCATCAGATCAGTCCTGTGTTCATCTATCACAGTCTGGTTTGGTGCTGCCACAAAAAAGGACAAACTCAGACTGCAACAGACAATCAAAACTGCTGGAAAAAAATCATCTGTACCACACTATCACCCCTTGAGGACTTGCACTCTGTCACAACCAAGACAAGAACATGCAAAATCGTATCGGACCCTCCCGGTCACCACCTCTTCCAGCTCCTTCCCTCAGGTAGGCGCTATCGAACAATGCAAACTAGAACTACCAGACATTCCAACTGCTTCTTCCCTCTTCCCATTAACTTCTTAACTTTACAATTCCATTGTAACATGCTGCCAATTTTGTCTTGAGATTGTTGTCATATCTCTGTCGGGCCAATTATACATTATTCGTTTACTCACTGTAGTTGTCTTGCCACTCTGCACTACTTGCATATCTGTTCTTGACCAATACGGGCCACTCAGGTGCTTGAGAGGTATCTGCACCATTTGCACAATTGTCACTGTTCCAGATTATCGCACTACTAGTCACTTTAAACGGCTTAGATTTCTTGAAGTATCTGCGCCATTTGCACAATGGTCACTGTACCAGATTACTGCTCCAGTAGTAAATTCAAACTGCTTTAAATTGCTAGAAGACTGCATCATTTGCACAATTGTCAAAAAAATAAGAAATAATAAAAATATCGGCATTACCGGAAACCTTTCATTGCTCGGTGACTCTCTGTACTGTGTTTTTACGTTATCAAAAGCATTTTCTGTCAATTGACTGTCTGTTGTCGTACTAGAGCGGCTCCAACTACCGGAGACAAATTCCTTGTGTGTTTTTGACATACTTGGCAAATAAAGATGATTCTGATTCTGATTATTCTACTATCTGAGTAATCAAGTGCATTTTAGATGATTTTCATAGATTATATTTACCTCTCTCCGAAATCGTTTTTTACAGTGTGGAGTCACGAGAGATCTGGAACCTATCCCAGCTGACTTTCAGTGCGAGACTGAGTACATTCTGGACTGCTCACCCAGCCGATCGCAGGGCACATCTAGACAAACAACCACTCACACTTCCATTCACACCCATGGGCAATTCAGAGTTTTCAATGGACCTAACATGCTTATTTTGGGGGGGGGGGGGAATGTGGGAGGAAGCTGCCGTGTCCGGAGAAAACCCGCACAAGCACGCGGGGACCATGCAAATTCCACACAGGAGAACCTGAGCTGAAATTGAAATTTCTTGACTCTGAAGCAGACATGATAACTACTATTCCACCGTGCTGCCCTGAGTCATAAATTAGTATATTAAATATAAAATACATATTAATAAAATGATTACAATGAAGAATTATTAAATCATGGCTCTATATTAAACATAAAATATGTATTGCAGAGGAGAAAAACAGTGCCATACAGAGGGGGAATGCCCCGTGGATCCAATAAAGAGTTATTACTGCTTATCCTGAAACGACATGACGGCAGATGCATTTTAAAGTCTGTCATAAACACAAGTCAAAATGTCAGAAAAAAACAAAACACAATTTTTCCACTGATCCTGTTCCTGAATCAAGCAACAGTCTCGCGCTGTCAGTGTTGCTTTACAATCACTTCCTTCTCGTGACCTCATGCATGAAACTGCAACTTTTGTTGCAGGGTTGGAAGATGGATGACGGATGATGATTTTCGTGCGGAAACAGGACGCACTGCAGGCCCCTGTAGTGATCCTGAAGAGGACAGTTTGGTAACAAACGAGAGAAGGCATGACAGATTCAGGGCTTCATTTACACAAAGTTTGAATGTGTGAAGTGACCGCACCTTCGGGCAAGATGACTTTTCTTCTATTGCCCAGCACTTCAGTGATACTGCAGAGTCATGGTTATAACGTGATATAACGTGGAATCATGCGCATTTAGCATTGGTCCAATCAGACTGATACTCAACCTAAAGCCCCCATAGCCTCTACTTGATCCTGTTTTTGCAATTTCTCTCCATTCGTCTCTTCCTCCTGTGCCTCTCACTTCATCTTTGATGGCTCAGAGGAGGACAGGAAGTCATCTTAAGGTTGTAAAATTGCTCTTCGTGTGTCTGCGAGCAGATTGAGAGACGCCCACTGGACCCACGGTATCAGAACAAATCAGGCTGAGATATGGGAGATATGGGATTGTCTGCGAGTGCATGTGTGTGTTTGTGTGCGTGTGTGCTGTCTTTTTAAAATGTACTATATCAGTTTGAGCTATAGCTCTGTGGATAATTGGTTTGGTGAAATAGTGCTGAGTGTCTGAAGCGCTGGTGGCCTTCCATCTCTCTCTCTCCCTCTCGCTCTAACCCAACACACCAACAACCTCTCTGATCTGCGTGTGGGTTTGTGCGTGGTTGCGTGCATGTCTCAGGGGGAGAGAGGGCGAGTGAGAGAAGACTGCAGCATTTTACTGATAAACCAATATCGACACAGTCAACCTTTAGCTTCTACAACCCCAATTCCAATGAAGTTGGGACGTTGAACATGCAAACTCTACACAGGCAGGGCCGGGATTCGAACCCTGGTCTTCAGAACTCTGAGGCAGACGTGCTAACCAGTCGCCCACCTTGCCGTTGGGATGTTGTGTTAAACATAAATAAAAACAGAATACAATGATTTGCAAATCATGTTCATCCATCCATCCATCCATCCATCCATCCATTTTCTACCGCTTATCCGAGGTCGGGTCGTGGGGGCAGTAGCTTTAGCAGGGACGCCCAGACCTCCCTCTCCCCAGCCACTTCATCCAGCTCTTCTGGGGGGGGATCCCGAGGCGTTCCCAGGCCAGCCGAAGGACGTAGTCTGTCCAGTGTGTCCTGGGTCGTCCCCGGGGTCTCCTCCCAGTGGGACGTGCCCGGAACACCAGGGAGGCATCCGGGAGGCATCCGAATCAGATGCCCCAGCCACCTCATCTGGCTCCTCCAAATCATGTTCAACCGATATTTAATTGAATACACTACAAAGACAATATATTTAATGTTCAGACTGATAAACTTTATTGTTTTTCGCAAATAATCATTAACTTAGAGTTTTATGGCTGCAACACGTTCCAAAAAAGCCTGAGAAAGTTGAGGAATGAACAGTTTTTGAACAGTCAACTTGGTTCATTTTCATTTTTGGAGCGGTGAAACGAACTTTTTTTACTAGTTTGTATAGAAAATGAACTTTCCCAACACTGCAACATGGTGTCTAAGTTGTTAGCACATCTGCTGCATATTCTGAGTTTGAATCTTGCCTCCTTTGTGGAGTGTTGTCCCTGTGCTTGCATGGCTTTTCTCCAGGTACTCCGGCTACCCTCCCACATTCCAAAACATGCACGAGAGGTGTTCCAGCTTCATGGGACCACTGATGCGAAGTGAAGGTCTCTTATTCCACATGGTGGAAGTAACGGAGCGGGTTTTCTGTAGTCCTCGCTTAAACACAAAACATGGGTGTTGACCCATTTTGGACTCTATCACCACAGACATATTGACTTGTCATCACATGAAAAGCACATTAAACTAATAGCGTTTAAATTCTACTCCGTAATGCGCCTCATTGCTACCACGTTTCTGGAAGTAATGCGCCTAACATGCCATCTGTCGCACTTGATCGGATGCTGTCGAAATAAGGTCTGAGCATGTTTAGCAATGCATAAAGAAGTCGCTTTCATCACTGTGCTTGATGAAATTCTCATCTGCCATGTGAGGTGACACTTCACAATATCCCTGACCTGTTTGAAGGTACATGTCACACATTTAAAAATTTGCTGCATGCCAGTGTGACATTGGAGCTGTGTTTCATCTGTTCGTCTGTCAGCTTTTTATGCCCCTTGATGAATTATTTCTGTGTTGACGAATATCTGCATGACATGTTTGTTGCCACCTTGGCGGGCAATTTGTCACCGGAATGTATGAGGGCTCCGCTGTAAAAGTAAAACGACTCAGCATTTTGTGAAACACGTGCTTCCTGGAGGAGAATGAAATGAAAAGATTCATGCTGCTCTAATTAATGCACATTAAATATACAAATAGAGTAAGTCTAGCATGACTCTGTCTAATGAGGCCACTATCTCTCGCTAAATAATGTAGTAGCACTCTCAAATGTTATATTAAGAAACAGAATTGATTTGGGTGATTAAGAACCCTGTCCTTGCTCGACCTTCCTGTTCATCACCAACAGTGTCATCCATGTCACCGAAAACTACTGTACTGCATATCATTCGTTTTACACAGCATTCACGTTCTAAATTTTGCCAAATTGTGACATCAGTATTTTGACGAACTGACACGATACCGTCTAAACCAGGGGTGTCAAACTCATTTTTGTCGCGGGCCACATTGTAGTTACGGTTTCCCTCAGAGGGCCGTTATAACTGTGAAACCATGAAAATCTTTAATCGCCTCATCATATTTACACACAAAATGTATGAACTAGTTTTGGAATCAGAAATCAAGTGTAATGGGTTTTTGAACTATTATTAATGTTTGGTAACACAAAAATGCTTACAATATCTCAACATAATAATTTTAACAAGAATCATGGAAGTTGACACACATGATTTTGCCTTTGCGGGCCACATAAAATCATGTGGTGAGCCTGATCCGGTCCCCGGGCCTTGACACCTGTGGTCTAGACACTGACTTTCCCCGCCCATGACTTGACAACTAGGTTGGTTGAAGTTCCGCAATTTCAAGCCATGGCCAGATTCCGGCCGCCGGACTCCATGAAAGCACAAAGCATGATGTAAATTGACATCAAGTTCATAACTAACAATTCTGTATTGGCAGAAAACTCTGAAATGTTGAAAGTTATGCGTTTCTGCCTATTTTTGTTGCACACAACACAGCAGAGCACACACGGTGCACGCAAGGACAAATGTCCAAGTGATCGGTCGAATAAACTTGCTAAAAGTGAAAACATTTTACTTTGAGTGTTGCTGATAGATGAAGTGAAGTCTGTGACAATGGTTCACGTAAACATGGGAGCAGAAAGTAAGTAAAACGTTAGTTGGAAGTACAAGTATCTATAAAAGAATGATAGTTGCAAGAAATAATAGAAGCTGATGTTTTAGAAGCAGCGGCAACAGATGAAAGGATGTGAGTGTCTTTCACAAGAGTCTACCAAGGACATGTTCCTGCTTTGAAGTGCTCAGAACCATCTCACCTTACCGCTGCACTATGTACTGCACAAAATAATTGAGACCATCCTTAAAATGTCTTGGATTTTTCCAAATCAAAGCCTCAATTATCCTTAAAAGTGACAATGTTCAGGTTTTATTAATGTCATTTCGGACAATTCTCTGCTTCCAGTTTGGTGGGAAAACTTTGGTCATAAATGAACACTTGGATGAATTTGCCAGAGCCATGACAGGTGTGTCAATGGCATGGTCCATATCTGTTTTTTATCACTGTATTTTCTCTAATTGAGACGAACAAGCCTATATGTATTAAGTTAACTTACAGCCAATCACCCAAAGTGAGCTGGGATAGGCTCCTCTCTCCTGGCAGTCCAATGAGAATAAGCGCTATAGAAAATGTATGGTTTATGATGTGGCCCTCTCATGTTTTGCTCTTTTTTTCCACAAGGTAGGTCTTTAACTTCTGGTACGGAAATAAAAAGTTACAGTATCGTTTTCAAATCTGTTATTTTGTAAATCCAAACTTTCCATTGTTGATTTTTTTTTTTTCATCAGCAATGTATTGGATGTTCTCTCGAGGCAACTTTATCTCATGGATTTGCGTGTCTTTGTGGTTGTGTTGCGCATAGGTGCTACCTCGTCAAACGTGTGGCTTGTTCACTCACACCATCTACTACAAGGAATATCCCGGTGGGCCGAAAGAACTGGACAAAAGCATACGAGGAGGAGAGTTGTTTCTTACTGTACTTCTCAACCCTGTGAGTCCAGCAGACATTAACGCACACACTTTCACGTGAGGATTGTCCCTTCTTGTTTGGATTGTTTCATAAAAAAGCAGCATCAAGAAGGTTCCCCGCTTTTTCCGCGTGTCTTTTGCTTGTTTCATTTTTATTTCCATGTTTACTTTGTGTGCATGCGTTTTGTCTCGTTGTCACCGATGGCATCTTGCTGCGAAGCTGTGTTCATCATTCCAGTTTAAATTAGGTCTCACCGCAGGGTGGGTTGCTATTTCACTCTCTCTCTCTCTCTCTCTCTCACACACACAGACACACACACACACACACACACACACACACACACACATCATCCCGACACATACCGCTGTGTTTGTCACTTCAATTTACTACTACTTTGATTTGAATTGCATGATTAGTCTTAATTTCTATCTGACACGTGTATGTGCCAACAACAGTACACATGCACACAGGAGAACCTTCACCAAGGACAATTTTGAAAAATATTTATAATTCCTTATACTTGTATGAATGCACCAATACTTTAAGGTTTCTTGTCACATAGCTTTTGTGTCATCCCGTTAACAAAAACAAACACTCGACAGTGCACAAACCTCACCCAAGGTCAAGCAATAGTAGCAGAACGTGCTTCCTCGCTTAGCTGTTACTCTAATGCTGCATGTTAAAGAAACATGCCAAGGTCATTCGGGTTTGGCAAGCCGGGTCGTAAATTTGAAAACTAACTTGTGGTCGATAACACTTCACTCCAGTCCTGCAGGTGCCGGTAATGCACATTTTGAAGTGCTTGACAACAGCCGAATAATGGAGGAGACACCACGTGAACCACTTCGGTGGACTTTTGGTTTTCACAATGATGAATACAAATGTTTGGAGTGCACTTTCTGGATCCAGGCCAAAATGTAACCATTTAAAGGTTGTCTCATGACATGACACAGCCCATCACAAAGATTTGTATGAAATTAAATAATAGTAATGTCTGATTTATGCTTATTAACAAAACTAGAAATGCATACAAAAAATATAACCTCCGTCCTTTACGCTTTTTGTTCTTGGCATAAGCTGTATAAGAACTTAAACATATAAGCGGTACAGAAAAGGGATGAACACGTGTCCACTCTCACATGAATGCTCCTTAATTAGCATTCTACAAGAAGCCTCAGAAAGGAGAACAGTATGCTCCATGTAATGCAAGTACAATCTCAACTGTCTTCACTGTTTATTGGACTTTTGTCACTTTTTTCTTCCCTGTTATTATTGCATTTATTTACATTTATTTAGTGCATCCTTCTTTTTTTGTTCCATTGATGATAGGAACATTTTTGGGTCCTGAGGCAGCAAAACAGTCCCAAACCATGGCACTCCCACTTGTGATCAGGTTCAAAGTGTTGTGTGTTCCTACTGAACTCAAGTTGGGTTTCATCTGTCCACAGAATAGTTTTGGAATAAGAGATTTTTTTAAAAAAAAAAAGTTGTTTAAATAACTGTTAACTTGAAATATGTTATATTATTCAGTATGCTACAAAATTTTGTTTTTGCTGACAAGAAAAATAAAGCGCTAATTCTGAGAGAGAGAGAAAATGTTGTTCTCTTTTATAGATAATCTATTTTAATGTCGACTGATGGATATTTTAGCTTTTAGTGATACTTTAGTAACACTTTCAGCTTCATACAAATGAATAGTTCCTAATCGTTAGTCGTATTCTGAGAGCTCTTTTGTGGAGGGTATTGCTGCTTGACAATAGCAGACTCCAAACCGGTGTGTGTGTGTTTTTGAAGGGCAGGGCACCCCCAATCTATTCACATTGACTGGACTCTAGGTTGACTGACTCCTGATTCTGATTGGATCCAGGAAAAGTTGGTAGTCTCGGGGTTGACATATTTTTCCACCCCGCACTGTGAATAATTACTTGTTATGTCCATTAAAAACATATTATTGGGTGTGGTATTCCTACTATTATGACTAAGATGAAGATCAGATCACATTTCATGACCATTTAACGCAGGAAACCAGGTGGTTTCCAATCGGGCACAAATACTTTTTCTTTTTTTCTAGCAACTTACATTTTGCACGTTTTGCAGTTGGTTTTAGTAGTTTTTGGCCAAAAGAAAAGTGAAAGATCCTTTTGCAGCTACAACAGCTTCGACTCTTCTGGGAAGACTTTCTCCACGATGTTTGAGTCTGTGGGAATCATACTCTGGCTTAGTTCATCCATCCATACATTTTCCGTACCGCTTATCCTCACTAGGGTCAAGGGTGTGCTGGAGCCTATCCCTGCTAACTCTGGGCAAGAGGCGGGGTACACCCTGAACTGGTTGCCAGCCAATCGCAGGGCCCATATAAACAAACAACCATTCGTACCCGGATGAAACCCACGCAAGCAAGGGGAGAACATGCAAACTCCACACAGGCGAGGCCGGATTTGAGCCCTCAGAACTGTGAGGCAGATGTGCTAAGCAGTTGGTCACCATGCCCGCCTGTTTTAGTTCATCCTAAGATTTTTGTTTTTCTGTTTGGGTTTAAAGTCAGGGCTGCTCTGGTTCTCTCGCACCAACCTCATCCAATTATGCCTCCGTGGACCAAACTTTGTGCTCTCGGGTGGAGTCAAGATGGAACAAAAAAATGGCCCATAGGTAAGATGTCATATTTGTGAATCAGGACCATTGTCTCTTCTTCATCTTTTCATTTAGTTTGGATGTGTCTGTTTTAATCATTACCAGCGTTCTCCACATTTTTCACGTTTCTCTACCTCTCTGACACATGAACAAAAAAAAAATGTACACACAGGCTAGTTACAATCTTCTCATGCTTCGGTTGTCGTTTGCCCTACAATATGGGATAGAGCTCGTGTAGTTCCTAACGAAGGGGCCATTTTAAACACAATAGCAATTTAAACCCTACATGACAGTCCTCTACCACGTCTCAGACATGCACACACACACTAGCACGCACGCATCTGCACAATGCAGCTACTGATGATTCACTTTCCTGTCTCGCTGCTAGGTTTCCATTTGCAGAGACAAAAGCTTTCATTAGAGTGTGTGCTTTGCAATCAATAGCGTACTGAAGCGCGTAGCTTTCATCCCTCTGGGCTTTCCTTTTGTGTAATGATCCACGCGTTGGTAACATTGTCACTTCCCATTCAATGATTTTTAATCACATTTGGCCCATGGTGGAATTCAGTGACAACCACCAGCATATTGGATGCGCGAGTGCATGTGTCCCCGCATGTTTGTATACTTTTCATCTTTCCGGGGCCACCATCGCCATTCATTGGGCCAACCCCCCCACAACCCCCCCCCCCCCCCCCTCCTCCTCCCCCCCACCGTCCCCTCCCCAGGACAAGCTTGGCAATTGATTGTCTGACCTGGGCTCCACAAATAGCCAATAAGGGCTAAATCGTCCCCTGGATAAATGGTCCGATACGTGGTGAAAAAGCTGAGGGAGAGAGTGGGATAAAGGAGGAGGAGAAGGTGGCAGACGAATTGAGTTTTAATTTTCAGGTCACGACATCTTATGGCACTTGAGAATCTAGAAGCATACAGAGTAGGAGCACACACGCGCACACGTGCACACTGGCCAATGCATATGTTAATGTTTCAGCACCAGTCTGACTGTATGTTTATCATGTGCAACTTGCTGACATCAGCAAAGACGTAGACATTTATCAGGGCTGACATTTACCGATTAGCTCTGCCTCTCAGCTTATTAGCCAACCCCCAAAAAGTCAGCACTATACCCTCCCCCGCCTCGCTGGCTTCCTGTTTTACCCACACTCCCCTGTCCTGGAAGCTTGGCTCTTTTCTTCGTCTTTTTTTTCCTCCAAATCCCCAACCGGAGCATCCCGACTTTGCTCACTCATTACTTTTTTTTTTTCTTATTACCACTCTGTCCTCCACTTTCTCCAGTATCCCCCTGCTCACCTCTAATAGCTTTGGCAGCTACACACACAGACACACATGCCAGGCAGCAACAGGACAAACAGAGGGAGAAATTACAAAGTGGAAGCAAAGCAGTAAAAGATAGCGAAATGGAAAGACACAGTAGCTGTTGACTGGAGCGGACAGAATAAATTGAATTGGAATCATTTGCTGTATTGACATTCAGCTTGCGATTATCCACAGTAGAGACAGAGATAGCTAAATGGGCTGAGAGAGAAAAGAGAGCGAGGCAAGGGCAAATCAGGAAGGGAGAATGAAATCATAAGGGGGAGACGGTTTGTTTTTAGGAGCAATAACAATTCAATCAAGGAGAATTGTATGTGCAACTTAGTGGTCTGTAATGGGGAATAGGCTGATAAACATCCAAAACTGGATGAATGGAAGTATGTACGATAAGGACCAAAGGCGATTACATATACAATAAGTGCAAGTAGAAGAAAGCATGGAGTCAGACTTCATTTTTTATTTTTATTTTTACCTACTACAGCGTCTGCTCTGCTCTTGCGCCGGTAGTCACTGATGCTGAACTTGAGGGAGGGCAAGCCGGGTTGCCATCTCTCTTTAAGCGCGTCCCAAAAATGTAGGATGAGGTCAAAGGCGACGCCAGTCAAGTTATTCCACACCATATTCAACCAAACATGCCCGTGTGGATTTTTCTTTGTGCACTGGGACACAGACGTGATGGAGTACAGGAATGGATAGACCGATGATAAATACAGTGACTGAATGTGTATAGATGGATGGGCGGACGGACGGAACGAATGATTTATGGGATGAATGGATGGATAGATGAGAAATACTGTACAGTGATTGAATAGATTCAGTGGAAAGATGCATGGATGATATTGGGGCAATGATGGATAGATGGCAGATACAGCCGATGGATGGATGGATGGATGGATGGTAGCTATAGTGCATGGATGGGAGAATGAAAAGATTGATGGATAGAGGTTATGAATGGAAGAATATATGGATGATAGATACTGAAGATGGATGGAGCGATGAATGGCTAGATGGATGATTAGAGGGAGTTTATTGACAGAAATATACAGTTGATGGATAGATTTTTTGTAGATAGACGGGTGGGTGGATGGATGGATGATGAATTCAGTATAGTCAATGGAAAGAGCTCCAGTAGACGTGAAGAGTGGGTGGATGGAAGGGTGGGTGATGGATGGATGGCTGGATGAATGGAGAGATTGAAACATGCTTAACCAAAACAAGTCATTTCTCCCAATCATGCAACCGTGTTAGGGGAGGTTACAACATGTCATAACTCAACTACATGACTCGCCTAATCCTGTAAGATTTTTGTTTGTGTGTGCGTGTGTGTGTATGCGTGCGTGGGTGCTGATGGATTTTGAAGAACATCACTCCATGAAGCAGTGACACGCTTGATCAGAGCATCTAGGTCAGTGTGAAGCAGGAACGGGGAGGAAAACATAAAGCGACGTTTTGGGGCAGACGAGGGCTCTCCAGCAAGACGTTCAAAGATGAGAGAGGAGGGCGAAGATGAAGCTGTTTGCGTGGGAGCGTCGGGAGAAAGGGACATGGGACAAAGATTAAAAGAGGGATGCTGTGCGCTGGACTCTTTATTTCTCTCAGGTTTTCAGACTTCAGCCTTTAGTGCACGAATGATTTCAGCGCAATCTTAGTCCTGTATTCTTTTTTTTTACAGGCAGAAATGGGGCTCAGAGCAGTCCAACATGCAAGAAATGAGCCACGACAGTGGATGTTGGGGGAGGAAAAAAAAAAAAAAGGGTTTACACGGTTCAGTTAATTGAATTCTAAGCCACAGTGGGTTGTTCTATAGTGAGGGTTTGGGTCTTTCACTGTGTCAAGTGGCTTTTTAAATTCAGACCCACCGAGGTTATATTCTCTTTCTTTTCCATTATGCGCCTTGTATGTTCACCTCTTCTTCCATTTTTCTGCAGCCCTCCAGTTTGAAATACAGTCAGCCTCTCTTTCTCCCTTTGTTTAATTTGGCAGCCAAAGCTCACACTCTATAATTAATGTTTCAATTTTCGTATCCATTTAGCTTTTCTTTCTCCGTGACCTGCACGTATACACGCTGCACACTCCTGTCCCTCGCAGCCAAAGCATCATAAGCTATTGAGCGTTTGGAAGATAACATGAATCACTTTTTGATCTGCTTACCTGCTTCAAAAGAGAGAGAGAGAAAGAGAGAGAGAGAGAAAGAGGAGGCAGTCTTTAAAAACATCTTATTTACATCACTGCATATCTATTTTATAATGTCCACATTATGCTCTTCCTCTCCCCCCACCTTCCCTTCTGCTTCGTGCCATAGGCAATATTCCTTTCACATCCCAAATGCGAATACAGTTGAGACTGTCTCGTTCAATTTAGCACATCTCCAAGAATCCACATTCATGGCAGAGGAGGTTTCCGCACTGTGATTCATTGGAAACAGATTTAGTGGCTGAGTGCTTGGTGAGCTTCACTGTCCTTCCGCTATGTTACCGCAGCCACCCACGAGATTGTGATGGAAAAGGATGGACAATTCAGCTGTGAGAGGCCAACGGGAGGCAGACGCACTTAATTGTAGTGCACACACATGAACTCGGTGTGCACACAAACTGCGCACAAATGGCTCATAATACTGATGTGACGACGTGTGTGCTGTCAAAAGGACGCACACACGTCGTCACATCAGTATGGTGAGCCCTGGTATTCACGACAGCCTCCCAGTTTGGCCGGATGCTGATCTGTCAACCCCCCGAGGCTGTCGCTTTCTATCCGCGGCAACCTTCATGCTTTAAAACAGAGCCCTGGCGGTCCTTTGTGTGTGTGTGCGTGTGTGTCTGTGTGCATGTGTGTGCAAGTATTCACATCCACAGCCCTCAATATTCTGACACACAATCCCTCATTCACACACACACCAAATAATTCATGTCATAATGGCCAATGTTACCATTTCTTCCTCCAATCACAAAAGAAGTGCGTGAGCGTGTGTGCGCGTGTGTGTCTGCATCTGCGTATGTGTGTGTATCCCTCCTATGTCCCTTTTGATCATCCTGTAAGAGCATCAATGTGGACGAGCACACCATCACCCCCCCCCCCCCCCCCCAAAAAAAATCCCCCAGGTCTCAACACATACACACAGTATATGTGTGAAGCCACGTCTCTGCCGTCAACACCCATTGGCTGTGGCCGTATCGCCTCGACCTAATCTGTCCCAAGGACTCAATATATTCATTTCCGAATGTCTGTTTTTTTTTTTCCTCCTTCTTGAAGCTGCGCTCAGCGTTACATAACCCAATGAGCCTTTTTCGCTTTGTAAAGTGATAAGAAATATTGATTCCCATTGGACAGGTGCTCCGACTTTCAAAAAGTCTGTCCCAGCAACAACGATTGGATTTCCTGTGTTACCTTAATCCCACATAAACACGGGAACTTGGGAAATTTTTATTTGGACTTCATCACATTTTTGCACAATACTGCATCCCAGTTCGGGCTACTTATCATTCCTTGATTGTTTTTCCTCCCCCCCCCCACAGATCAGTATATTCATGACCCATCTCTCCAACTACGGCAATGATCGTCTCGGTCTCTACACGTTTGTCCACGTGGCCTCCTTTCTTCGCTCGTGGACAAACCTAAGGCTCCATACGCTTCCTCCTCCTCAGCTCGCGCACAAGTACTTCCAGTTGTTCCCTGAACAGAGGGACCCACAATGGCAGGTGTGTTTGTATGTGTTCTTGCTGTATTTGGGGTGTATTTTTCTCCCCTCGTTTCTGTAATTGCTTGTATGAAAATAATTAGGTCTCCGGTGTGCCTTTCTAACTCTTATGTGTGAAATTAAACCACCAAGTAAATCTTTTGTTATCTGCCAATTTTTCCACAATGTGTTTGGAAGCGAGCCATTCTGAATTTTGTCAGATTGAGGTTAAACAGCGTGGCTAATTTACATAATACACCACCACTAATAATGTTCAGTGAAGTTGTTGAGGTGGGGGCAGGCAAATATTTGCATTTGGAACTGTGTCTGCTGCATTAGCCATGTGGCTAATTAATTAAATTAGTGTGTGGATCCGTGTATGTACACGGACGGATCCACACAATAATTTATGTGTAATGTTTTCGCCATGAGTGAAAATAAAAATTCTGCTTCCATTTAGTCTTTACCTGAGCTTGCGTTTCTCTTTCTCAGCCCCTCTACCCCGCCCCCGGTCATCAGGGTAACGAAAACCTTACTCGGCATTATACAGCCGGGGGAGATGAGCAGTGCCTCATTTGCATGAGTGAAAACCACCCCCCAAAACTGAGCGATTTTCACCAGGGTTTTACAAGATCATGTTAATTATGCGGTGTTTCTTTTTTTTTTTTTTTTTTGTAAAGAATGTCACACGTTTTATTGAGATACCTAGGGACTGTTGGAAATTATGAAAAAAAATAAATGTAAAGCACAGTAAGAACATTTTGTTTTGCTCTACTCTAGGGCTCCACCTACAGGCATGCGTGCTTCCTTCGTGAATAATTCACTCACTCAGACCAATACCAATGTCTCAAGAGCCAATATATTATTGATATGTCAAGTTTCAGGAAATAGATGCAATGTAATGGTCAGAAGATACAGCATGTGACAAATACTAACTAAAGTTATTTGTGTTCTAATCTTGGAAAAAGGAAATGTAGGTCTGTTCAAGTTATGTGCAGTACATTTGGTACAAGACTGCACACAGCATGAAAGGTACCCTGGGTGGTCCACGAATATAATACACCATTTAAGTCGGGGGACTGGGACGGTGATGAAAATGAAGAAATTAATTGAAATGACATGTTGTTAATTTAAAGATTTGACGCTGTTGCTGCAGTTGAGTGCAGTAAAAGATGTAGGATCTCATTCATATTTAGTTGCAAGGCATCTTTCAATAATGCACATGTTTATATGTTATAAACTGCATATAGCGCTCATCCTTTGTCTGTGCACCTGCAGAACCCATGCGATGACAAACGACACAAAGATATCTGGTCTAAAGAGAAGACCTGTGACAGATTACCCAAATTCTTGGTGATAGGACCACAGAAAACAGGTAAGCTCCTCATAAACATATACAACTCTGGGTCCGGCATGACCTTTTTTTACAGCAGTAATATTGATATAGTAAAACAGTGAGCGGTAAGACAGACACAAATAACAGAATTACGTAAACAAACACAATTGAAGAGAGGTGACAAATGAGCAAGGAAAAAAACTTGCAAAAACATGCAAATGCAGGAATTCACACTGTGGCATTAATTAAATAGTACACCTCCACACTTATAATGGCACCACCCATCTGTTATCCTCCATGAACCAGGAAGTAGCCTGCTTCCTAAGACTACTTTTAAACTGTTTTCCCGTGTGGCCACTGCAGCCCCGTTTCCGGTCGCAGTTGGCAAAACAGGATGGTCATAAGAAGATGCGGGGGTTACAGGATGAGTAAACATAACAGGCTGCAAAATATTTGCCATGGCAGTCGTGGTGTGAATGAGAAACCTAGTCGCCCATAGTCAAATGGGGTAAATGCAACTTAACCTAACAGTACGTAATTGGGTGTCAAAACGTAGCACGGTCAACATACTATATGTATTCCCTGGCATCTCACACTCGTCGCCGACAAGTCTTCTAAAGCTAAGCCATGTGTTTATTTACCTACAATGCCCACTGTGGCATACCTGTTTGTAATGTTTTTTGTTGAAGTGTACCGTATCTGTTTGAGAGGGTGCGGGAGAAGAGAGAGAGAGAGAGAGAGAGAGAGAGAGAGAGAGAGAGAGAGAGAATTTTTTTCTGGCAATGTGAGCGCGCTGTGCAGTGTGTATGGGAATAACGGGCTCTTTTGCATGTTTTGCAACAAGAGATGGATTGGTGAATTTGTTGTTGACTGGGTCTAATATTTCTGATTCCCATTGAACTCATTGAGTTAAATATTAGAATATCTCTCATTGATGCGTGACAGTTTTGCACCACTAACAAACCACAAACACAATTCCCAAAAAAACAAAAACAAAATAGCTGTAGATTAGAAAGCTGCTCTGGAAACAAGGCCACTTTCCCCGCATTTCATTTTTTGATGTAGCTCTCTGGATACTGTCAATGGGAGACCATGGAGGCAACACTGAGCCCCATTATTCTACCAGCATGCTATTTCATTTAGAGATAAAGAACGGATGAAATACCTTTCATTTTCCATTTTGGTCTCATTAAAAGAAACCAACAAAGAGATACCATGCTTAAAAACTGTATTAGACCACCCCCTGATGTAAGGTTTAGGTCACAGCTGACCTACATTCACAGCAATGGTAGTTACTCAAATCATTTCTTATGTTTCCAAAATGGTTAATATACCAGTGAAGAAGCCCTTTAATCATCCATCCATCCATCCATCCATCCATTTTTCTTACCGCTTCTCCTCACTAGGGTCGCGGGCATGCTGGAGCCTATCCCAGCTATCTTTGGGCGGGAACCGGGGTACACCCTGAATCGGTTGCCAGCCAATCGCAGGACACATAGAAACAAACAACCATTCACACCGACTGGGAATTTAGAGTCCTCAATCAACCTACCACGCATGTTTTTGGGATGTTTGAGGAAACCGGAGTGCCCGGAGAAAACCCACCCAGGTACGGGAAGAACATCCAAACTCCACACAGGCGGGGGAGGTGATTTGAACCCCGATCGCCAGAACTGTGAGGCAGATGTGCTAACCAGTCGATCACCGTGCCGCTCTTTAACCAAAATGATAGTTTTAATGATAAAGTATCATTGTTATTATCCATGAGTTCAAGTTTACTGTTTTACAAAAAAACGGAAATGGCAAAGCACATTGTTTCTTTTTTAAGATCTCAAATTATTTATTTTCATACATTCCCGAACAGAAGAAAATCTTTTAGTGGCGCTGATTTTTTTGTTTTTATTATTATTTCTCAGAGAAACCCAGACAAATGGCTTATGTTTGAGTATAAAAATGTTTATTCAGTTTCCTTCCGGTACAAAATGGTAAAACATCGAGAGCTCACCGACACTAAAACATCCATCAGCCTACACTGTCATGACATGCAATGTAAGCAATGTATAAGAGAACAGCGTTTACAAAAGACAATAATGCTCAGTTGAAACAGTGTAACATTTTTTTTTTTTTATTGTTTTTGATGTTGTGATTGTAATTATGTTCATGTTTGAAGGTAGGTGGAACCTCTCAGTGTGAAGCACTGTTGTTCAAAAACTACGGGAAACTACTCCGACAACAATAAACATTGTTGAATGATGTACTACGATATTGAATCTAATTGTAATGAATGGAGTGTGTTATGCGGGTATAGAATTAAAACTCTGCATTGCCAGCTTGGAATGCCACAAATTCTTTACTGCCATAATTCGTGTTTAGCACGAGGGGTGTGAAAGTCTGTGTAATGGTGCTAATTAACCAGGTGTTGATATTACGGTGCGAGTGACCATGGCGACGGGAGCATTCCAGCGGCTATAATTCAAAAACATTTTATTGACTGGGATCTCTCATCGTAAGGTTGGCACAAAATGAGAGGCTGAACAAATTTGGGGGGGGGGGCGTGCTGCAGGTAAAATGGACACACAAGAAGGTTTTGGAATAATTTGATGGACATGCCTGTGATCATTGAAGACATACACTGTGTATTGTCAGCATGATGACTGGTGGAGGGAAGAGAAAGCATCAGGTATGGCTGAGAGGGGGACATCTGTCACACATGCACACACTCCCCTCGGCGCAAATGAATTAATGAGCCCCTTATGAATTATGCCCTTTCTTGCAGGGACGACAGCACTTTATCTCTTCCTCCTAATGCATCCATCCATCTCAAGCAACTTCCCCAGTCTAAAGACTTACGAGGAGGTCCAGTTCTTCAACACCAACAACTACCATAAAGGGATTGACTGGTGAGGACACTCACTCTGCTATTGTTCAATGTCCTCGCCTCAGCGTGATTGGCTAGAACCAAAGAAAAAGGGAATGGTTACAAACAAGCGATTCCATAAAAAAGATGCATTTCTCCTTGCAGCCTTGAATGACACATAAAGCATTTGGTTGTCTTCAAAATGATCCTTTCAAGCGTTTAAATTTAAGCTTGGAGACTTAGATGGACCAATAAATGGGTCGTTTAGCTGGCAGAGAAGCAGATGCTACATACTTGAAAGTCGTCTGTTGGAATTGTATAGGCAATTCCGTTTCAAGCTTTTTTGTTGACGCTTGTAAATTACTTTTAAAACTTGTACCTGACTTTGAAGAACAGCACCATATGATACAATCTGCAAATTATTGCGTTTGTGTTGTCAGAAATGTGTAAAGTAGTCCTTGTTTTGGGGTACAAACGCAATGTAGTGGTAGGCTATTCTCACTTTCTGTTCATTAGTTCACTAGTATTTCCATCATGTCAACATACTGTATGTATACATTCTGCATGAAACGATAGATACAGTGTGTGGCTTTACCACAATGTATTCCACGAGCCATCCTCCAATATTTATGGTTATGATATCGATACCATGAAATCTGTTCAAAAAAAGCAGATTCTAGTAATAAAGTCGGACTAAAATGATTATGATTCTATGAGGAGAAAACAAACGAGCTTCCATTTATCTTTTTTATACTGTTGCTGCTGCTGCTCTCCCCATCAGGGTCACGGATGAGCTGAAGCCTGACTTTGGGTGAGACTATAGCCTGGACTACTCGCCAGCCAATCGCATACAAACCCTTTACACATACATTTACTGTATGTATGGAGACAATGTAGGATTTTCAATTGACTTAACATGCATGGTTTCTCTCAGGGAGACCCCGGAGACTTGGAAAACTCATTTTGGCCGCTTGCATCATCTTGTTCTTTCGGTCGCAACCCAAAGCTTCTGATCATACGTGAGGGTAGGAACATAGATCAACCAGTTAATCGAAGAGCTCCGCCTTTTGGCTCAGGTCCTTCTCCACCATGACAGATGCATGCAGAGTTTGCACCAATCTCCCACTCCATTCTTCCTTCACTCGTGAAAGACCCTAGTATAATTGAACTCATTCATTTGGGGCAGAATCTCATTCCCATAGGGGAGATGGAACTCCACCCTTTTTCGACTGAGGACCAAGGCCTTGGTTTTGGAGGAGCTGATTCTTATCCCAGCCACTTCAGACTCGACTGCGAACCCCTCCAGCAAGAGGTGAAGATCGGAAGCAAAAAGGGTTAAAACCACATTATTTGCAAAAGCAAATGCAGGGGTGTAATACAAAAGCCACCTAACCAGGCGTCCTCGATGCTTGGCTGCACCTACAAATTTTGTCCATAAAGGTTATGAACAGAACCCAACTCTCACTGGAAATGAATCAGAATTACTGTCAGTTCTGCGGACCAAACTGATCAGTCGTACAAGGGGTTGACACCCGATAATCCCGAGTACCTACCACAAGACTCCCCAAGGAACACGGTCTAATGGTCTGGTCCCTCACCTATGGCCTGTTTGTCCTGGATATTTCTGCCAGGGGCATAAAGCCCCAGACAAATAAGCTCCTAGGATCATTGGAACACACAAACCACTCCACCCCAATAACGTGACGGCTCAGGTAGGAGGGTGTTCCAAACAGAACGAAAATATAAGAAATATGTGTATCTCTTGCCGTAGGTACATGGAGTTTTTTCCTGTACCCTCCAACGTTAGCACGGACTTCCTGTTTGAGAAAAGTGCCAACTACTTCCCCTCAGAGGAGTCCCCACGGCGTATCGCAGCCCTGCTGCCCAAGGCCAAGATCATCACCCTGCTCATCAATCCCTCGGATAGAGCCTACAGCTGGTACCAGGTGCATACAAACACATGTACAATATACACACACTGGTCAGTTCCTTTGATAAAATCTAATGAGATCCAATACAAGAACTGCAACATGAATTCTGCCTTTACAAAAAATAAACATGCTCAGTTTTGATTGACCCTTTCAAAGAGTTGAAAATGTAACTGTATATTTATTATGCTGGTTGGAGTTTACAGGGATCTGCCTCAATATAGGACTGTTTGGTTTCTGATTTTGACTCAGTTGTATTACAAATGACACCTAAATGTCAGCTATTAATAACCAGAGGTGGCAAAAGTACTAACACACTGAACCTAAGTAGAAGTACAGATACGCGTGTTAAAATAAAAAAAAAGACTGGTAAGATTAAATATATTGATTCAACTCATGTAGTTCAGTAAAAGTAGAAAAGTACAGATGCTGAAATTTACTTTAGTATACAAGTAAAAATGATTTTCTATTGTCAATTATACACCTTTTGATAACTTGGGCAATGAGAGAAAAAACAAATCCTCTGGACTTAACGCCACTCTTGCGATTGATGCAATGCCTTGAGAATGAAATGACCTGAATGAATGAGACTATTCACAGGCTTGTGTGAAGCTAAGAGCTACAAAAGGTTGTGTTGGCTATCAAAGCAACATGCTCCCGTAGCTTTGCTAACGAGGTGAACCGAGTAACAAAATTGCATGCAATGCAAAATGAGCTAACAAAAAGTGAAAAAAAATCCACCTTACCTGTATGTGTGTTGTTGTTGTTTTTCAAATTAGAGAATTTTTGAATGCCAAAAGATCAAGCTTTTTAGTCAGGCCCAAGATACAACAGCTTCGACATGAATCATTCTGCGAGACGGAAATACCAAACAACTACCTTAAATTAAGGCATTCATGAGTAATATCTTGCTGTTGTTTTTAATTATGCCTGGTTGATTTTCTTCCATGTCGCTGCCTTTCCTGTTTTTTATTCCCTGCCTTTTAGGACCCGAAGACCTCAATCAAACAAGATTCCCAACTATGGTTGACTTGTTTTTCTTTTTTTGTTTCAATGTGTCATCATCCACGCCTATTTTGACAAAGAGTGGAAAGTACATATATCTTTTTTTAAGTAATGGGAGTCAAAGTAAAAAAGTTGTCAGAAAAATAAATACTCAAGTCCATATACATGTATTACATGTTTATTTGAACTTTGCTACTTCCCACAAGAGGTGGGACCAAGTCGTTGTCCCGAGTCAAAGTCGCAAGTCCTACACTTGGGGTTTCGAGTTGATAGTACGTTTTCTGATATTCTATGAAAATGCTATGCTATGACTTATTTTTGTCTCCCTTTTTTCTGAAGTGACATTCACCAAACCTGTCAGAAACAATTATGAAGACACAAGAGAACATGAGACAGTTCACTGAATGAGGAAAGACCAATTGGTTTCCCCTTTTAGATAATCAACAGTATTTTTCTTCAATTCACATTGTGCATATTGCAGCAAACTGCATTTTCTTGTCGCCAAACATTTGTACTGAGGCAATGTCAAACACCTTCATGTTGAATTCATGCTAGAAAGACATTAGAAATAATAGCGTGGGATACCTCGACCGAAGAGATAATCATTTAGACCTACAATATTATGGTGTCACCGTTCAAATTTTCCCGTAGAAAAACAATATGTGAAGCACAAAGTATTGTTTTGTCAGTGATTTGGTCAAAGTAGCAAGTCTTTTCAAGTCAAAGGGTTCAAGCCTAAGTGTAGTCACAAGTCATTGCTGTTCAAGTCCAAGTCAAGTTGCAAGTCTGGCAACATATTGACTGTCGAGTCGAGTCGAAAGTCATCAAATTCATGGCTCGAGTTTGACTCCAGTCCAAGTCATGTGACTGGAGCCTACAGCTCTGCTTTCCACCACTGCTAATAACAGATCCTGTGAAAATAATGACACGAATGTTTGTTTTTGTCCCACCAGCATCAGAGAGCTCACGAGGACCATGCAGCGCTTAGCTTCACCTTCTACGATGTCATCAGTGCCAGAGCGGGGGCGCCGGCCGAACTGCATTCCCTGCAGAACCGCTGTTTGAACCCAGGCCTGTATGCCACACACCTTGGGAGGTGGCTCACGCACTACCCTGCTAACCAGGTGCCTTATGCTTAATTTGAACATGTCTCGTCATGATAACAACATTTTAACATACCGCACTTTTAACATACAATAAAGTTGAGTTTTTTGCTTTTTTTTTTTTTTTTTTTTGCATGTACTGCAGGTGATGATCATAGATGGTCATCAACTGAGAGCAGACCCTGCCGCTGTCATGGATGAAGTCCAGAGGTTTCTGGGAGTCACTCCTCATTTCAACTACTCACAGGCTCTCACGTAAGTCACCCATCCCTGACGTCCCATAAAGAAACACTGTATACTATATGTGGACTCAAGTATAAAGCTAATACAGGTCTGGAACCTGATAATGGAAGAAAATGGAGTCGGTCCTCCTTTGCAGTTATAACAGAGTGATTTCGCAGTGTGTGTGTGAGAATTGTGTCTATTCATCCAGACACATCTGATGTGTCTGGATGAAGGCTAATTAACTAATTAAAACAAGTTAAAACTTTTCTTGCTATATTAATTTGATACCTTTATCTCCATAGCAATTCCCTCACATTCAACTCTCAGACAGCTTCGCTTTAACAGCCAGCATATTTTAAAAAAATGTTTTATTCTTGTCTCAAGCTCTTAGAAAATGTAGGAGATTAGTCCAGCTCACTGTGCCATTCCAAATAATTACAACAGCAATGGAGATACACCTGTGTTATAAGTTTGACATTTTCCTCAGCTAATTATTTTGTGTGATGTTTCACTGAGCAACAGGGATGTAAAAATACATGGCTATAGTACTTAAGACTCACTAACTTGACTAAATACAGCTGTTATATACACTAAATAACAGTATTTTAGCTGTATTCTCTCAGGCACGGTACACAAACCTACTTTTAACATTTTAACAGATTTAATTATTTGGGATTTAATGATTGATTAATGTTGCCCAGCACTTGGCATTTATTGCATTCTGTAATGGGGATCCTCCAACTGTGATCTCTTCTCAAGGTATCTTTATTTTTCCAAAATGGGTTATCTGGAGGTTTTTCCTTACCTTGGTGGGGGTTGGACTAGCGGATGTCTTCAATCTCTGTGAACTGCGGGCTTTTGAAGCACTTTGGGGTTGTATAAATAAACTTGACTTGACGTGAGTCACCCCACACATGACGAGCAAAAAAAAAAAAAAAAAAAAAACATCATTTGTTGTGCTTACTGATCTTATGTGGTCTACACAAGATGACCACACACAATCACATAATCACCCAGGATAATCTTTTAGAATTATGCCTTTGCTGACTTTGATTGCATGGGAGTAAAAATGCTCAGATTTGGCCCAATTATCAGTATGTACTGTTTGTACCCTGCTAAAAAATCACTTTTTTGGTACCCTGGGCTTCCATTTCAGTCATCTTTTTTGGATTGTAAAACAACTCAAAGAGATTTTTTGCACTCTTACCAAAGAGAACAGGCGTGCGGTCTTTAAATTTGGGAGAGTTGCTAAATGGTTTATTAGCCAAGCACTGCTCATCAGAATGCAAGCCTGTCTCACCACTCCAGACAGGGGCCTCTCAAGTTTTGTACATGGGGACAGAGAGCGCCTCTGTCAAAGATCACAGACTGACGCGCATACAAAATAATGTGCAAAGAGATGCATCTTGACAGGCTTGTGACAAAGTGTGTGTGTGTGTGTGTGTGTGTGTGTGTGCGCGCGTGTGTGTGTGCGTGCGTGAGGGGGAGCGCAAAAACAGTCCCAAAAAAAAAAAAGCTTTTTTTTTTTTTTGGTCTTGTTTTTTTGACATGGCAGCAGCCTGACAGCTCTTCAACAACAAAGCCTTTTTTATTTAATCTTTTCTTCCTCCTGTCTTGTCACATAAAGAAAAAGAACACTTGATGAAAATGCCAAATGATGCATGACGATAACCAGCAATATTTATGCCTTTCAGTCACATTCACGTTTGCCAAAAAGCAGGGCCGGACTTTCCAGGCAAACACAGGCAAATGCCTGGAGACTCCAAATGTCTCATAAAAACTGAGTAATAAAGTTTTCTTAAATTTCATCCATCCATCCATGCATTTTCTGAGCCGCTTCTCCTCGCTAGGGTCGCAGGCATGCTGGAGCCTATCCCAGCTGTCATCGGGCAGGAGGGGGGGTACACCCTGAACTGGTTGCCAGCCAATCACAGGGCACATAGAAACAAACAACCATTAGCACTCACAGTCATGCCTACGGGCAATTTAGAGTCTCCAATTCATGCATGTTTTTGGGATGTGGGAGGAAACCGGAGAAAACCCACGCAGGCACGGGGAGAACATGCAAACTCCACACAGGCGGGGACGGGGATTGAACCCCACACCTCAGAACTGTGAGGCTGACGCTCTAACCAGTCGGCCACCATGCCGCCTCTTAAATGTCAAGCAATTATTATTGTTTTAGTCTTAATTTACACACTTAAAACACATACACATATGCCTATTTTTGACAATCCCCTTCCTTTCCGCTCCCTTCTCATGCAAGGGACTGTTCCAGCTTATTATGCAGATGTGCAGACTTGATTCAAGAGGAGCAAAGCAAACCTTTTGGCACAGTTGTTAGGGAAATTAGGCAGTTAGCGTGATCCCAGTTGAGCACAGAAGAGAAGGTGAGGGGGAAACAAATAGTTTCATCAAAAATACCAAAACGTTTTTCTTGGTGACACTAAATATGTGTAAGTGACAACAAGAACAAGCAGATGCTCATGACAGTAGCAGTAGTACTGCCTTCAGTGTCACCCTAGGAAGATGCAGTAGAGATGAAGTACTGATGCTCTTCATCGTGAAAATGTGAGTAATACTCACATCTGAATGAATATTCACTAAATATTATATATTCTTCATGTACACTAAGCTTTCATAATATATTACATTTACGAAGTAGAGCACAGGAAGTGCTGAACAATCCTTATTGGACCAACAGCAAATAGTATGTGTCTGAATAAGGAGTAACAGTTGATTTAGGTTAGGCGATTTTGTGATTATGAGATTTTTATTTTTTTTTTCTTCTCTCAAATAGTCGCCTCTGCACTAATAGACACCATGTCACAATTAATTTCCTGGTTTGTTGTCCTCTTGAACAAATAGAAAAAAAACCGACTTAACTCTTATCAATCCAAACTGGGTAATATTATTATATTGTTGCTACATCTGTTGTGATGGATCTCATTACATACAGCAGTGTAGAAGCTGGTGAGTACGAATATGCGTTTAAGCCCAAATAATGAATCCTCCTTCCTTTTTTCTTTTTTTTTTTTAAATCCAGGTTTGACCCTCAAAAAGGTTTTTGGTGCCAGCTCCTTGAGGGAGGAAAGACAAAGTGCTTGGGAAGGAGCAAAGGGCGAAAGTATCCTCCTATGGAACCAGAGGTAAACACATTAACTCTGGCAACATTTAGAAATATATTTTGTATTGAATGAACGGGGGGAAACGGCGATATGACAGGCAGTGACGGTTCGACAGGCAACACTTCTCCCAGGAAAGTCTGCATGAGGTTAACAGTGTGCAGCAAACACAGCCAAAGTAGCACAGTCTTTATGAGGCCTTAGTAATGACACAACACACTTGAGAGGTGCCCGATGGTGAAATTAGGATGGAGTGAGGACGGGAGAAGGAGAAAATCCAATCTATAAATCTTTGTCCAGGCCAGTGATTCCACAGAGGGGGGCAAAATCACACATTTGCTCTCAAATGAAGATGAGCGCGCATGGATTCAATCCATCTTCCACGGTGCAGTCGCACATGGCTAATGAGTGCACCGCATTCACCTGTAATTAAAATGTGGGCCAGCAGCCTCCACCAGGGAGGAAGCAAAAATGGGCAGATAGGAGGGGGCATTCTCTTGCTCATCAGAATTCCTTTCATGATCATTATTATTACTTTTCTTGGGATTGTCGTAAACCAATCAAATCATCAAGAAATTAGTCAAATTATTATTATTTGGTGATGAAGAATGTACTGTATATTTCTGTTCATCTATCTATGCCAGCGACATACAGTATAGTGACGGGCAAAACAATGAAAAGCTCTTCCATTAGATGGCAGTACAATAAACCTGCCGCAGTTCATACAACAGAATCATTCGTGGCTTCCTACATGGTTTTGTGACATGTGTGTTGGGTGCCTTCCCTGGGAAAAAAAAAGTCATTTTGAATTTACTTAATTCTATCATTGTACGTCAGTTGCACACGGTTAAAATATGTTTCATTGTTCTATTATTCTTGAGGGGGAAGAGGGGAAAATTACATCAGTTTACCACCTTACATACTTTTTGCAGTGAATTGGCTCAATCAAGGTTGGCAAACACTGGAGTACAGACAAATGAATCTTAACACAGGTGTACACCATAAATTTCTCTTTTTCTTCTTACTATCCCTTCCTCTTCCTGCCCCTCACCTGTCATTCCAATTTTGACATTTGTTCTATGATGCTCTCCTGTGTGCAGGCTCGGGCATATCTGTCCAGGTTCTACAGGGAACACAACGTGGAGCTGTCAAAGTTGTTGCATCGCCTCGGACAACCTCTTCCATCTTGGCTGAGAGAGGAGCTGCAGAAGGTCAGCAGCATTCAACTCTATAGAACTATTCTCACGTAGCATCAATATGTTACACATTGGATTGTTTTATTTATGTATTTATTTATTTTGTCTTTGTCACCTGAGACCAATGGGGAAATAACTGTTTCATGAAATGTTCTGTTTGCTCATAATTATGGTCAATACACTGTATGAAGGGAGAAAAAGGGGGGAAATGAATGGGCAGGAGTCTATCAGCATGTCACATCTCCATCCATCCATCCATTTTCTACCGCTTATCCGAGGTCGGGTCGCGGGGGCAGTAGCTTTAGCAGGGACGCCCAGACTTCCCTCTCCCCAGTCACTTCATCCAGCTCTTCCGGGGGGAACCCGAGGCGTTCCCAGGTCAGCCGAAGGACGTAGTCTCTCCAGCGTGTCCTGGGTCGTCCCCGGGGTCTCCTCCCGGCGGGAGGTGCCCGGAACACCTCACCAGGGAGGCATCCAATATATATTTCACAAATTCTGCGAGGGTTTTTAAACTTATGAGCACAACTGTACATATATGCAGTCATATGTACCCCTGTCATATTGGAATGAAAGTCTACGCTACAGCTTTTTCATAACTTCTTGGCGGCGCTGGCATATTGGAATGAAAGTGTACAGCTTATTCATAGCCTCTAGATGGCGGCATACATTTATAAAATGGGGACGTTTTTTTTTCATTTTCCCCCATACCTGTGTGTAATGCGCACCATTGACTTTTGACTTTTTGGGGGGGGGGGGGGGACAATACGCATTATACAGGAGAAAATCACGGTACTCATCTCCAATTTGTGCTGCTCTTTCTTCTCTCAGCATGACTTGCTTCACCCAGTGACTCGACTGAGCTCCCGCTGCAGGATGTCTTTATTCGAAATATGGTCAGGTTCTGACTCCTTTAGGCAGCACAGTGAGGCAATGTCTGTTTCACTGTCGAGAGGTCCCACATGTGAATCTCAGCTTAGGCCTTCCCGTGTGCTTGTTGGTGTGAATGTGATCGTGAATGGTTGTTTGTCTCTTGGCTGGCAACCAGTCCAGTGGTGTACCTGGCCTCTTGCCCAAAGTAAGCCGTAATAGGCTCAAACTCACCTTTCACCCTAACGAGGACAAGCGTCACAGAAAAAGCACCCTGTCAGTTTCAAACTGATTTTCATCAGTGATTACTTTGTCTGGTAGAACATGTTGAAGGATTTTATACTTCATGAAGACAGCAAAAAAATAAATCATTTGAACAGCGCAAGAATGGAACACTGCATATTCAATATATTTATTTCCAAAGGCTTTATCTACATTCTTCTTTGGCATTGCACAACTTTTTATATTTTGGTGTACTTACTATTTTTACAAACGTGTCCACAAAGCAAGTCATTTGTTTAATAAATTCATGTCCTTCTACCCTTTTTAACCTTCTCTCTTTGTTCACATCTTTACCTCTTTCTTAAGGTAAGATAACCTTTGCATCCGTGAGCCGTGGTTAAAGGCCAAAGCTGTAACGGCACGGAGCAAGCCTGGAGCACCCGACCCTCAGACGCACTCTCCAGCAAACCCCGAGGGCAAAGCGAGGAACGCGTAGCCTTGTTTCACACCTCTGAAGGGCAAAGAAAGTGATGGGAGGACAAAGAAACTGGAACACTGGAAGGGATGAATGGTTGGAGCAGCTCGGAAATCACTGAGGACAAAGAGGAGTTCGTCAAAGTTGAACTCTCACGCAGACCTGCAGTAACTTTGAAGGTTTTGTGCGACTTTCACCTTTAATTTATCACACCACAACAGCGCTGGTCAGCTGTGTGAATCCCATCATGTGCACTACTTCCTTGAAGCTAAAAAGAAAAAGAGAAAACATGATTCCCTTTAGTTTCTTGTGTTGTTCTTGCCACAGTGAGAATGAGAACAATGTGCACCGTCTCAGGGTGTGTGGCAGCCTGTTGTTTGATTTCTATGACTTTGTTTGTTCAGAGCGAAAGTAGCTGCTGGTTGATCTGGCAGCCCCGTTCAGCTCAGAGATGTCACCCCAGGCTGTCTCCAGAAGAAAACAGGTGGGAAGGCATTGGTGAGGCAAGGAGCCTGTGTATTATTTTCCAGCATGAAGGAGAAGAATGCCACATCCAATTCACAATGTTGATGGCATTAATGCTGAAGACAGCAGCAAAGACAACCAACCAAAACGAGTGGATGTAACACGTAGAATGTGATGCCAGGCTGCCCCCCCCCCCCCCCATTTTGTCGCTGTATCAGCCTTCCTTTTCCTGTTTTGCTTAATGACACCACTTTTAAGTTGTTTCACTTCAGTTTTATGACAACAGTCTTGAAATGTCAAAAAGAGAAACCAAAATTAAAAGAAATGCATCTGCCGGAACTCATGTGGGCTTCCTTGCTATCATAGATTTGCAGCATGAAGTTACCATACCCACAAATAAAACAGACTCAAGTAGTTCAAACTGCAGTAAAAGTTGGGTTGTTTTTATCACTGCTGCTAATGCTTTTGTTTAATCATAAAATATGAACTTTCTGTGAGAAGCCTTGAATAAAATGAAAGAAGCTGAGAAGGCTTTAAAGACAAAGCAGGAATAACAAGACAAGGGGGCCATGAAAAAGTCATTTGTTGTGAGTGTGAGAGAGAGAGAGAGAGAGAGAGAGAGAGAGAGAGACAGAGAGATACCCAGCTTGATATAACCTTTCAATGTATATACTGTATACACGCGTTGGACACAAGATTAGGTACACTTACACAATCTATAGTCCAAGAGCTGTATCACAAATTCTGCCTTTACAAGCATAATAGTGCTCAGTTTTAATTGACAGTCTCCGAGAGGTTTTGATTTGTTGTTATTCAGCGGTATAAGGTACAACAACCCTGTACGAGTCAAAGTACACTCTTTTGGTACGTGTCCCTAATGAAATGGCTGTTGAGTGTATATAATCAAGAACATTACATTAAAAAAAAAACAAAAAAAAAATACTGTCGATTAGAAAGGCATAAAAGCCTATAGAATAAAGGAAATATTAATTGCCAGGCTTAAAATGCATATATCATTATAAAGTATTAAATTACCGATCTATTATATACAGCAATAAAAGTTTGAAGAATGACACTTCTAAAAATGAGATTGATATTGTTGTACCAAACCAAATGATGAGCACATTTCTCGTAGTGTGACTAATGATATTACCTCCAAAAATAAATAAATACATATCTATACATAATATTTGGTTGGTGGTTGGTGCAGATATCATTGCAGAAGTACCTTCTTGGTCTCGGAATGTTTCATTCCCTGACCAGTACCAGTGCATTTTGTTTGTTCAATGGGTATGTTCTGGCTCTACGTGTAACAAGAAAGCATAACAATTTCAAAAAAGTTGTGATCACAGATCATTAATATTATTTTCATTTTGATGAAATGTTTTACACACTGAAGCAAGGGTTGCCAACATGGAGCCCGCGGCCGTGCAGGTAACCCCGAAGGACCACATGAAGAGCCTGCAGGCCTCTTCTAAAATAGCTCACCTGTGATACGACATTGTATATCCCAGGAATGTTGTAGAAGTGCTCATTTGAAAATGTACACACTTGAAGAGGTTCATAGAAATAAAGCGTTATGTATTTTATCTGTTTCCTAATAATAGCAAAATTGTTATTTCAGAAGTGTGTAACAAACTGACAGCTCTTTGCATTAATCAGTATTCAAGATGTAGGAGTTTCCAAATAGGTTGGTGATCCTCTGTGGACAACCACACGGGGGCGCGCTTGTGCTAAACTGAGCATGACTGTCACACCAGAGAAGTAATTTTCTAGGAGGAGTAAAGACATTAGACATTAGGACAGTATTCCACATTTGAGGAGACACAGTAACTACAAGAGCAACGACACGGAGCAACTGTCAGCTTGTCGTTGTCACACTCACTCCCATTTTTAAACGTGTCACCATGTTTGCCTGTTCAAATAAATAGTGACAAGTCTTAAAAAGGCAGCTATTTCTGTAGACATGGTGCCAAATACTGTACCACTGACACTGATAGAGAGAGAGAGAGAGAGGTGAACTTTTCTATGTGTGTGTGTTTGTGTGAGACCAAGCTCACACGACTCCTCAGATGGGTACGTGCTAGAGGTACAACAATTAATCGATTAATCGTCAACAAATCCATCCATCCATGCATCCATTTTCCTCCATGAAAGCAGACTGAAGGTGTAGACTCAAAATAAGACACATCCTTTTATTTTAGAAAACTGATTAACATTTTGCATGTTTACTGACATGTTACGCACCAAACCAGTAACTGAATTCCGAATCAATTTATGGAAAAATAAGACTGATAATGTCTTACGAGATTGATCGTTATCTGCAGTCACAGTATGAATAACCTGTAACTGACATGTAGTTGAACCTGAATTGCCTCAAGAGTACATTGCAAACTAGTAGCCCTTCGCATTAATCAGTACCCATAAAGTACAGTAGCTCTCAATTTCAAAGAGTGATGAGTACATCACTCCCTCTCATGATTTTGCTTAAATGTTCTTTATTTGGTTTTGTTTAATCATTAAACAATATCAAATAAACAACGAGTTAATAAACATTAATCGAAAAAATATATTTTGCAATAAACTAAGTCACAATAACCTTTTAATCCGATTATTTGATTAATCGATGGAATAATCGATATTCAACCGTGACAGCCAGAGTAGACACATACTGATTTTTAACGTCTTAACTGATTTATAAAAGCTGAAAGACCCCACACATGACGGGGGGGGGGGGGAAATCGTCATGTTTAAGGTTTACAATTGTCGTCCCCAATTGTTTTCGTAGCAGACAGCGAGTAAAAATCGCACATCACAGGATAATCTTACATCCTGTAATCAGGCCTCTGCATACTTTGATCGGGATTGGGAATTTGGGTCAGTTTCATCTTGAGTATTGATATGTGTGTACCACACATTAGGTATTAAAAATGGGTATAGCGTATATAGGGACCGAACCCTGCCGCAAATACTGAAATAATATATATTTACAAAAACGTACAATTAATTGACAGGTAATTTATAATTGCAAGTAAATTAACATTACAAGTAATTAACTCCCCTGAAAAATGTTTTTATAATTGCCAACAGATGCCACAAGATTGGCAAATTGCCATTTTTCTATGCAATGGCCTGACTCTTCCCTTGACTCCTACTTTATTCTTTGGCAACAGCATTCCACCAGATGGTGCCAAAGCAATACTTTTATATTTTACAGGCTTTGGCCTGAGAATAAAACAGCAAAAAGGTGATTTTTTTTTTTTTTTTTTTTCAAAAAGCGGATGATAGGTTCCCCAAAAACTTGCGGTGATGGCGATGTCGCTAATAGTGAATCTCGAATATGAGAGGATCACAAATTTAATTTTTTTGGGTAAAGTTTTTTTTTTTTTAAATCTGTTTATTGATAATCAGTACAGTACATTGAAAACAGACAGATTCATCCATCAACATAAAGAGACAGCGTTCAGAAGCGTCTGTCTTATTCAAGTGTATCAGATTTTCCCCCTGTCGTTAAAATCTCCTAGCACAATAAATGATCACGAACAGGAAGTCAATATGTAAAAATCAATAGTAGAAATACTATTATGTGCTTTGATTCGTAATTACTTCTGGCCCTGCTAAGGAGAAACACTGATATAAGTTTTGATACCAGATTGACAAGAGTACGACCTGAAAAATGTGACCGCAAATTTAAAATGACAAAAGAATGAAGTGACGCGTTTTGGCTTTGTCAAACAAGCGGGCACAAAAGCGCAGACAATTGACTGCAAATCCGGAAAGACAATAATGCAATCACTTCACACATGCATGCTTTAGTAAAGGGTGGTCCCTTTAAACAACTTTATGACTCACATGTACAAAATGCTGTTACAAAATACAGGACATTAAAAAATATTTTCATTACAATATTGCAGAGACATAAGTACGAAGGAACGTATTTAAATAAGTGCTTATGACAAAGACATGCTTTTGTGGAGCAAAAAGGCCGGTATTGTCTTTTTTTTTTTTTTTGGTCATGTGACCCTCATTCAACTCAACTGACCAATCAGGTAAGTCAGTGTGGAGACTTAGAGGTCACTTTTGTTTATCGGCTTCTATGTTTTCCCTCGTGATGTGTCATCACCTTGTGTATCCAGGAGCTGAAGGCGGACACTTTGGTGTAGACGCCGGGCGACTGCTGCGTCCGGCAGGCGTGACCCCACGACGTGACACCATAAACCACCCAGCCCCCTCCGGGACGCTCACACACGAGCGGCCCTCCGCTGTCGCCGCGGCAACTGTCCACACGCTTCTCTTGCTGCACGCTGCCGGCACACAGCATGCGGCTGGTGAAAGCTCCCTGAAAATACTGCTGGCATTGGCGGCGAGGGAGGAGGGAGAGCGGCGCCTGCTGGAGGGTCTTGGAATATGAGCGGCCTGCGGAGAAATTCAACAGTGGGCTTCAGACGCGTTCTGATTATTTGTGTTACAATACACATTTAACCAACACTTTGTCAATGTGTTTATGTAATCATTTGTTGACATTTGTGCGTCAAGTTGCATGCGACTTTGCTGCGTAAACATTGCAACAAAGTGAAGAAAAGGCTAAAAACATCCATCCATCTTCTACACCACTTATCCTAAGGTTAGGGTGTGATGGAGGCGATCCCAGCTGTTTTCGGGCACCCTTGATTGGACCAGCCCATCGCAGCACCAATAAACATCCATCCATCCATCCATTTTCTGAGCCGCTTCTCCTCACTAGGGTCGCGGGCGTGCTGGAGCCAATCCCAGCTGTCATCGGGCAGGAGGCGGGGTACACCCTGAACTGGTTGCCAGCCAATCGCAGGGCACATACAAACAGACAACCATTCGCACTCACATTCACACCTACGGGCAATTTAGAGTCTCCAATTCATGCATGTTTTTGGGATGTGGGAGGAAACCGGAGTGCCCGGAGAAAACCCACGCAGGCACGGGGAGAACATGCAAACTCCACACAGGCGGGGCCGGGGATTGAACCCGGGTCCTCAGAACTGTGAGGCTGACGCTCTAACCAGTCGGCCACCGTGCCGCCCACCAATAAACAAACATTCAAATTCACATTCACACCTATGGACAATTTTAGAGTCTTCAAATAAACATGGTTGGGGATTATGGGCAGAAACTGGAAAAAAAAAACACGCAAGCACGGACAGAACATCCAGACTCCACACAGGAAGGCCAGAGTCCAGATTCAAACCCCAAAACTCAGAATTGTGAGGCGGATGTGCTACCCAATAGCCCACAAAATTAATTAAGCCTAAATTGAAGTACATGTGATAACTGCCATGACAGTATGAAAGAATCTTAGCAAGTTTCATTCACCATTAAAACAAATAAAATAATAATACATACTGCACCTACTGACTTGAATCCATACGTTCCTTAAAATCTGTGAAGGGGAATCCAACAACTCAACCTACTTGCCTGACTTGTAGCTCGAGTTACGTCACACATTTTACGCTAAAGTGAAGAACATTTGTTGAACGTCAAGAATTAGACCTCTGAGCCTAGCTACTAAAGCATGTCAGAGCTGATATAAGTCAAAATCAATATTATTATTGCCATGACAGCATGAAACAATGCTTGAAATTATAATGTCCATTTAAAAAACTGACCTGGCTGTTATCTAACCATTAGTCGACTGGAAAAAAGAAAAAAATAATACATAAATTGAATATAAAACAAACATCATAAAATAGTCTGTTCAAGTTAACTATTGGAAATAACATTCTACCGACTGCGCCTAGTGACCTGACTTTTTAACCCCAGGTACTGGACACAATTTACATGACAGCAAAGAAAATGCTGTATGTAGAAAGTTAAAAACATGCCAAAAATGTGAGCTTGAAGCCCAGCTCCTAAAGCATGTCACCTCTTACACAGATATATTTCAAAATACAGGATTACTACCACGACACGAGAACGGTGGGAATAGTGGTCAGTACATCTGTCTAACAGTTGAGAGGTTCTGTGTTTGAATCTCAGTTTTGGCATTCCTGTGTGAGATTTGCATGTTCTCCCTGTTTTTCTCTGGGTACTCTGGATTCCTCAAAAACATGCCTGTTTGGTTATTTGAATACTCTAAATTGTCCAGAGGTGTGAGTGTGAATGTTTTTTCTGTTTTTCTTTTGTCCTTATGTCCCCTGCGATTGCTTGGTGACCAATGCACCATATACCCCGCCTCTCAACTAAAGTCAGGCCAGGATAGGCTCCAGCTCACCCACTGCCTAATGAGGAAAATGTTATGGAAAATGAATGGATGGATGTCATGACAATATGAAAATAATTCTTGAAAGTTTAACAACCATGAACAAACACCATACATAGAGCACTTGACTTGACTTTTAAACCCAGCTGCATCCAAAATAAGATGGATGACAATCTATAGGATTCTTCATTTGACAGGAGGTGTGTTATTATGAAATAACAATTTTAAAAGCAATATTATACGTGATAATCCATGAATGTTTTCTGTGGGAAATTTCCCTGGACTGAAACTAAACATGCACCAATTTGACCATTGAACCACAGCAAACGTGAAGTTGGACATCATTGAAAATTGATAAGGCTCTTTGCAGGAGTGTTCCCACTAGGTTAAATAAACAGAACAGTCAGCCACAGCAACAAAGGTTGTTACATAGCTCAGAGACTCTTTCCATGAGTTGGTTGTTACAATAATAAAGTCCTGGGCTACTACGTATGTGTCAATGTCTTTGTGTGAGTGATATAAAGGTGCGAAATCCAAGCACTTGTGCAAAGCAGACATCTTCTTGTTAAGTCAAAGGGTCGGCTCCCTTCAGTACATTAGACACTTTAAATAGTCAGTGTTGTCACAGCTCTTCAGCAAACTAATAAAACACTCCTTTACCCTCCCCCCTCTACACACATATAATTCAAGCAAACATGGATTTAATAAAACCAGACACTTGACCACTTAGTGGGCTGTTATTGTTTTTTGGGTTGTTTTTTTTTTTTTGTGGGGGGTAAGCAACAACCAATGCCGTTCACATTTAAAGATGACTAACAGATGACATGTACTATGACTTTCATATGGTGACAATAATACATGTTGACAGAATTCACCACTGTTCAACAGTCTTCTGGCAATGTGACGGGTGTATATTTTCCCCGAGTAGTGTTCCAAATTTAGCTCCTCCCCGACATACAGTACATCTATCGTTTCAACATATTTCCTGGAGGAAGGGAGTTTATCAGTGAATAGCAGGGGATAGGTTCTACAGAAAAAAATGTAAATAGGTCAATGCATAAATAGCGAACCTCAAATCCATGGGGGGGGGGGGGGGGGTGAGGTATTGTAAACTTCTTTATATGTTCATGTACAGTAGGGGAGAGCGGGGATAGTTGTAACACAGGTCTGTTGGAACACTATTTGCAATTGCTCCAATCAGGTTAGAAAAAGTTAAAAAAAAGTTAAGAGTCACCTGATTCACCCAGAACATGCTTAGTTTGGCCCTTAATCCACGTGTGAAAAAGCAGTGTAAAAAAGCAGACACAGCAACATTTGTAAGGGGAAACATAATTCTGAGGTAAGAAAGTTCTTTTTTTTTTTTTTTTCAAAAATATGACAATTGTCCCTGGTCTACCCTACATAGCGTTTTCTTTTGTGAAAGGTACATTCTAATTGCTATACTTTCAGGGATATCTGTTCAGGAACGAAGCAAGAAACCTATTGGTTTTGGATATCATCCACTTTTAAGGTGTGTGACGCAGCCCCACTATGAGACGCTTCCCAGGGACAATACACTGTCATCTGCGACAGTTTCCCAGCTTGTTCTGCACTTCAGGGCCCCTCTACCTTCACCCCCCACTACCCCCCTTTCAACACACACACACACACACACACACAAAAGCTCACCTGTATCACCCCAGCCAGTGATGTGACAGTTGCTGGCTTGTTTGAGCGCTCTCTCCTTCCTCAGGGGCAGACAGGCGGGAAGGACGTGACGGCTGAATGACACGCACTCTCCCGGTGTGTGACCCACAGCCCCCGGTGACAGCCGAACCAAGGCCAGGTCGTAATCGTTGCTGTGGGAGCGGTAACTTGGATGGATGACGATCTGATTGACACCGTACTCCTCCTCATACTCCTCGGGGACGAGGGAGTGATAGTCACCCACTCTGACTTTGTACTGCTTGGTGCTGTTTCCGTACCTGTGCACAGATAGAGGGATAAGAAGCATGATAGTGCCAGCTGTTCCTAATATTTTGAAGATCTCTCATGAAGCTACTGGGAAATCATATCAACAAAATACAGCATGAGAAAACGCTGTGATGCAGTGCAGTCCTTCAAAATTGTATATAATAATAAATTAATAATATTAATAATAATAAATAATAAATTATATATATATATATATATATATATATATTGTTTTTTTTTAACCTACTGTTAAATTAAAAGCTCTCAGAATGTCAAAACTGAGAGTGCAGTTGCTCTATCGAGTGGGGATGTAGCTAAATTACATTCCCAACAACATTCAACTCTGTGACAAAAGTCATTAACATGAAATTAATCAAAATTGGAAATGCTGTTTTTGGCCAATGGCTAGGTGCGAAAGTGCTCTGAATAAGAATGTTACCAGTGCATAATCAAGAGCAAGCACACATGCACCTCACATGCACTCACGCACACCATCCATCCATCCAGCCATCCATTTTCTGAGCCGCTTCTCCTCACTAGGGTCGCGGGTGTGCTGGAGCCTATCCCAGCTATCTACGAGCGAGAGGCAAGGTACACCCTGAACTGGTCGCCAGCCAATCGCAGGGCACATTTAAACAAACGACCATTCACACTCACATTCATACCTACGGGCAATTTAGAGTCTTCAATTAACCTACCGTGCGTTTTTGGGATGTGGGAGGAAACAAGGGTACCCGTGAAAACCGACGCAGACACGGGGAGAACATGCTAAGTCCACACAGGCAAGGGCAGATTTGAACCCGGATCCTCAGAACTGTGAGGCGGATGTGCTAACCAGTCGTCACTGTGCCGCCCGCCCGCACGCACAAATCATGTATAAATTCATATTGAATTTTATTATACATATATACCTCATGAAGTAGATCTTGTACATCCTTCTTTTTATTCTCAATTCATCTCAATTTATTCATCTAAAGTTACCAATCATCTTCTTTAATGGAGCTTTGTTGAAGATGACCAACCTGCCAGTGACGCATGAACAAAAAAATCCCAGCAAACGTTTTGCAAAATATAATCAGTAAATCTGTCATCCTGTCGGCTTGTGTTTATGATTCGATCTGAGTCACAAGGCCACATGAGGAAGTGTTTCTATTCACTTGTTGACATGTTTGGGTGTTTCTGAAAATGTGTTTGACGGTGGTTATCTTGACGCCAACATAGGAAGAAAGAATCAGTGTAAAAAAAAGAGTGTAACAATCCATGCAGAATGGCCAGCCAGCTTAATACATTTAAAAACAAACACTTCCTCCATCTGTTAATGTGTTTGGTGTCAGGTGGACAGACGATATTAAAATTCCAGTAATCATGACGTCCAAGTTACCTTTCCCGTGGTTAAAATGGTCTGGAGTTTTGTTACAGTTGGCAGGCTCTGAGCTGTACAGTCACAAAATATAAATATAAATAGAGATAACCTGATAGCTGTAAGGAGGCCAAATGATACATTCATACCTACGGGCAATTTAGAGTCTTCAATTAACCTACCGTGCGTTTTTGGGATGTGGGAGGAAACAAGGGTACCCGTGAAAACCGACGCAGACACGGGGAGAACATGCTAAGTCCACACAGGCAAGGGCAGATTTGAACCCGGATCCTCAGAACTGTGAGGCGGATGTGCTAACCAGTCGTCACTGTGCCGCCCGCCCGCACGCACAAATCATGTATAAATTCATATTGAATTTTATTATACATATATACCTCATGAAGTAGATCTTGTACATCCTTCTTTTTATTCTCAATTCATCTCAATTTATTCATCTAAAGTTACCAATCATCTTCTTTAATGGAGCTTTGTTGAAGATGACCAACCTGCCAGTGACGCATGAACAAAAAAATCCCAGCAAACGTTTTGCAAAATATAATCAGTAAATCTGTCATCCTGTCGGCTTGTGTTTATGATTCGATCTGAGTCACAAGGCCACATGAGGAAGTGTTTCTATTCACTTGTTGACATGTTTGGGTGTTTCTGAAAATGTGTTTGACGGTGGTTATCTTGACGCCAACATAGGAAGAAAGAATCAGTGTAAAAAAAAGAGTGTAACAATCCATGCAGAATGGCCAGCCAGCTTAATACATTTAAAAACAAACACTTCCTCCATCTGTTAATGTGTTTGGTGTCAGGTGGACAGACGATATTAAAATTCCAGTAATCATGACGTCCAAGTTACCTTTCCCGTGGTTAAAATGGTCTGGAGTTTTGTTACAGTTGGCAGGCTCTGAGCTGTACAGTCACAAAATATAAATATAAATAGAGATAACCTGATAGCTGTAAGGAGGCCAAATGATACTAGGCCGTCTTTTTAAAGCTACAGAAACCACCGATTGTGGTGTAACACATGACTGCTGTAAACTAACACTTAAAGTGTGCAAAGAAAAGGTGGGGAGAGGTGAGAATGCAACTCAGTATTCATTCTGCAGTGGGTGAATGTCATACGTCATGGGTTACATTGTAACATTTCCGATCTTGGTCTGCAAAGTATTTTAATGAGTCAGACCCATTATTTGATTCATGAGAAAAGAAACGTGAGATTCTTAATGTCACGTTTCTTTGTTTGTTCACTGTGTAAATTTGAAAATTTAAATTTAAATTTAAATTTAACTTTTATTTAAAAAAGCCCTACTTATTCTATCTATCTATCTATCTATCTAGAGACACAACACCCCACTTAATCAACCCATTAACCAATCGGGGGTTAGGGTAAGATTTAAACATCTTTAATGATCTCTGAACATCAATTCATTGAACCAAGACATTTTGGACAGCTCTATGTTTCCAACGTCGTGGGAACAGTCAGGTTGTTGTAATGTGAGCTGGGTGGCGGCCGATGGCGGGGACCGTGGCAGTCCGATTCTTGGCTACAGAAGCTAGCTCTAGGGAGCTGGAATGTCACCTCTCTAGCAAGGAGAGCACCTGAAATGTTGTGCGAGGTCAAGAAATTCCGATTGGACATAGTCGGGCTCGCCTCGACACACAGCTTGGGCTCCAGTACCAGTCTTCTCGAGAGTGGTTTGACTCTCTTCCACTCTGGAGTTACCCACGGTGAGAAGCATTGAGCAACTTGTCTGTGCCTCTGCACCTAACAGCAGCTCAGACTACCCACCCGTTTTGAAGTCCTTGGAGTGGGTGGTCGAGAGCGCCCCTGCTGGAGATTTCCTCGTTCTTCTGGGGGATTTCCACCCTCACATGGACAATGACAGTGAAACCTGGATGGGCGTGATTGGGAGGAACGGCCCCCCAATCTGAACCTTTGGGGTGTTCTGTTATTGGACTTCTGTGCTCATCATGGATTGTTCATAATGAACACCATGTTCAGACGTAAGAATGTCCACGTGCACTTGGCACCAGGACACGCTAGGCCGCGATTCGAAGATCAAATATCTGGTCGTGTCATCGGCCCTGCAACCGCTTGTTTTGGACACTCAGGTGCAGCGAGGGGCGGAGCGCTCAACTGATCACCACCTGGTGGTAAGTTGGCTTCGATGGTTGGGAAGAAGCAGGTCCATTCTGGCAGACCCAAGCGTACTGTGAGGATATGTTGGGAAGATATGGCAGTGTCCTCTGTCAGGCGGACTTCCTGTACCACTTATCCTCACTAGGGCCGCGGGCGTGCTGGAGCCTATCTCAGCTATCTTCAGGCGAGAGGCGGGGTACACCCTGAACTGGTCACCAGCCAATCACAGGGTACATATAAACAAACAACCATTCACACTCACATTCACAGCTACGGGCAATTTAGAGTCTTCAATCAACCTACCACAAATGTTTTTGGGATGTGGGAGGAAACCGCAGTACCCGGAAAAAATCCACGCAAGCACGGGGAGAACATGCAAACTTCACACATGCGGGTCAGGATTTGAACCCCGGTCCTCAGAACAGTGAGGCAGATGTGCTAACCAGTCATCCACGTGCCGCCTTGAAAACAAATGTAGTCATTAAAATATGTTTTTATAGGCTTCTGATTTTAAAACTCGTTATTCATCAATTTGTTGTGTATATGTAATTATATGTGGTGATAATTCCTTGATATGGGTTTGCATTCATAACAGCCCTCCAAGGGAACTCATAACTATCATGTGAAAATGTGCAACAAAAATAAGTTTGACACCCCTGCTCTAGATGATGTAATGGTGACATATCTTGACACTTCGTTCCATTGAGAATTGGTACATTGTACATTTTCAGAAAAATATTGTATATAGTTATTAATTTGTTATAATATCTTTTATAGACCAACTCCATGTTCTTCCATTTTCACATCTTGTAGTTGTAATGGCAAGGTGTCGCAGTACTTAGGTTAACAGTGTATTTTGGTACTAGTCAGGGATGATTACTGTTCAAACATGACCTACTTTCAAAGGATTTTCCATCCACTATTTGTAGAAAGTGGAAGAGAAATAGATCATTTCCAAAGGTTTTTAAGATTCATCACAGAATTTGCATTTCAAAAAAATTCTGTCAGTAAAATGGAAGTGGTTGGATCTTTTTTTTTTTTTTTCGCTTCTCAGTTTGTTCACGTACAGTATCAAAAAGAGCCTGGGAATGGTGCGTGAGAAGGTAAAGAAAAGCACAATTAATGATTTCTTACTCTCCTTAATGTGGAAAAATTGTGATTTATTGGTGTGGTGTCTGTAACGAGGTCAGGAAGATTAAGTATAAAACTAATCTCTTTGTGTGTTCTTCTGTCACAACCCTCCACTTTTCCTTCCCGCTGGCTTCTCTGCTAATTTCAATCATGAACCAGATGAAGTTCATGGATTAAAGTTTACGGACGTACGTCTTTGTTACGGTGAGCATCAAAACTTCCCCGTGGGACTTCCAAATATACGTCTATCTTGATTCACATTTGGACATTAAAAAGTCCTGTGGTCAGTCGTACCGTATTGGAAGGGGTCTGTGTGTCAAACCAAAAACGGAAATTTATTATTGTGTATTCTCACTGAATAAACAGATTGGGGAGAATTCATGTTTGAGCCAAACTTCCATTAACCACAGTGTTTATGTGGAAAAACATAGATCTTATCATAGGCTGTATGCCAGGAAAGCTACAGAACTTTCTGTTATAAACTCTGTAATATGCTTTTTTAAGATGCCACTTTATCTTTCAACTGCAATGTGAGAAATCGCATGAACAAAACAAATCATTTATGATTCAAAACTTATAATTAAAACACAATTTGAACATAACATTCTTTGCTAGAGGACTCTGCATCGCTTTGCACAATTGTCAAAAAATGTTTTTTACCGGCATTACCAGATAACTAGCAACCCTTTACTGCTCAGTGACTGTCAATTTCTTTCTGTCTCCAAAGTTTTCTGTAAATTGACTGTCTGTTGTCGTACTAGAGCGGCTTCAACTACCGGAGACAAATTCCTTGTGTTTTTGGACATACTTGGCAAATAAAGATGATTCTGATTCTGATTCATGCTTACATTTGCATGCACTCTTTCACAACTGGATCACTGTTCTGGATTATATATGTTAAGTGCATATTAGAGGCGGCACGGTGGACGACTGATTAGAGCGTCAGCCTCACAGTTCTGAGGACCGGGGTTCAATCCCTGGCCCTGCATGTGTGGAGTTTGCATGTTCTCCCCGTGCCTGCGTGGATTTTCTCCGGGCACACCGGTTTCCTCCCACATCCCAAAAACATGCATTAATTGGAGACTCTAAATTGCCCGTAGGTGTGAATGTGAGTGCGGATATTGTTTGTTTGTATGTGCCCTGCGATTGGCTGGCAACCAGTTCAGGGTGTACCCTGCCTCCTGCCCGATGATGGCTGGGATGGGCTACAGCACGCCCGCGACCCTAGTGAGGAGAAGCGGCTCAGAAAATGGATGGATACATATTACAATGAAAAAAACAACAACCACACCATCTGTCCCTTATTGCCAAGTCTAGAAATATGCAGCGGCTGAAATAACTTTTTAACGTCACCATTGTTCTCACTAAATATACTTCCAAAGGTGCTATTGACCTGAAAATTTCACCAGATGTTGCAAACAACCCAAGTAATCCACACATACAAAGAAGGTTTAACAAATAAGATCAGAAATTAAGTTGTGTGTAAACATGTGAAATGATACTTGGAAAAAGTATTGAACACATTAAGAAAGGGAGATCCAAAAACGCATGGAAAGCCAAGACAACACCTAAAATCTATCAATAATCAAACAGCAATCCAGCCCCTTGTCAGTGCAAATGAATATCAGATGGTTTTGTCCTAATTGATGGTCTCATTGCCAAGGTGTGAGTCAAGACACATCTCATGATGGGTAAGAGCAAAGAACTGTCTCAAGACCATCACAAACTAATTGTTCCAAAACATAACGATGGCATTGGTTCCGGGCACACATCTAAGCTTCTGAACGTTCCAGTGAGCACGGTTGGGGCCACAATACTTAAGTGGAAAGCCAATCATACCACCATAATTTTGCCTCGATCAGGTGCTCCTCGCAAGATATGTGACAGAGGAGTGCAAAGTATAATCAGAAGAGTTTTCCAAGAGCCAAGGACCACCTATGGAGAGCTTAAAAAAGACCTGGAATTAGCAGGTACTGTTGTCATGAGGAAAAAAGTGAGTAATGTACTCCGCCACCATGGCCTTTATGCACGCTCCCCACGTAAGACCCCACTGCTGAAAACAAAAAGCATGTCAAAGCTTGTTAAAGTTTGCTGAACAAAATTTGGACAAGCCGGTTAAATACTGGGATAATATAGTCTGGTCTGATGAGAGCAAAATTGAACTGCTTGGATGCCATAGTGCTGCGATTGGCTGGCAAGCAGTTCAGGGTGTACCCCGCCTCCTGCCCGATGACACCTGGGATAGGCTCCAGCACGCCCGCGACCCTTGTGAGGAGAAGCGGCTCAGAAAATGGATGGATGGATGGATGGAGGCCATAGTGCACACCACGTTTGGAGGAGAAATGGCACTGCACATCACCCTAAAAATACCATACCGACAGTGATGTTCGGAGGTGGGTACATGATGGTGTGGGGCTGCTTTTCAGCAAATGGTACTGGTAAACTTCACATGATAGAAGGAAGGTTGAATGGGCAAATGTACAGAGACATTCTTGACAAAGATGTGCTGCCATCGACGAGGATGATGAAACTGATACGAGGGTGGACATTTCAGCAGGATAATGATCCAAAACATACAGCCAAGCAAACTCTGAACTGGTTTCAAAGAAACAAACAAATAAAGCTGCTAGAATGGCCTAGCCAGTCACCTGACTATATATATAGTCAGGTGACTATATATATAGTCAGGTGACTTGCTGAAAAGCAGCCCCACATATATATATATATATATATATATATATATATATATAGTCAGGTGACTTGCTGAAAAGCAGCCCCACATATATATATATATATCCATCCATTTTCCATACCGCATTATCCTCACAAGGGTCGCGGACATGCTGGACCTATCCCAGCCATCTTCGGGCGAGAGGCGGGGTACACCCTGAACTGGTCGCCAGCCAATCGCAGGGCAGTTATAAACAAACAACCCTTCGCGCACACATTCACACCTAAGGGCAAGTTAGAGTCTTCAATCAACCTACCATGCATGTTTTTGGGATGTAGGAGGAAACCGGAGTGCCCGGATAAAACCCATGCAGGCACAGGGAGAACATGCAAACTCCACACTTGCGGGACCAGGATTTGAACCCCGGTCCTCAGAACAGTGAGGCAGATGTGCTACCCAGTCATCCACCGTCCCGCCAAACATATATATATAAAACAAATAGTGTGGTCTCTGAAGTGCTTGCCCAACCATCAAGTGTGAATTGAAATAACAAATTATATCTGTTGTTTGCCCAATTAAAAAAAATTAATGGACACAGAACCTGCCCCCCCTGCCAAAAAAATTGAAACCAGTGTTACAAATAGATGTTAAATAAGCTGTATAATTATTTATCCTTTGTGAATTTTGACTTAAGATAGACAGAGACTTTATCAAGACACCTGAGAACTGTTTGAAAAACATTCCAGCCATCCATCCATTTCATATACTACTTATCCTGTTCAGGTCACAGGGAGCTGGAGCCTTTCTCAGCTGACATCGGGGAAAAGCCAAGCTACTTGGGTGTCAGTTATTCATAGGGCACATATAGAAACAGACAACCATTCACATTTGCACCCTGATTGAGTGGGAAAACCGTTAGGGACTCCTAATATGTCTCCATTTACTATTCATTTACATGAATTAGATGTTTATATGCTCCAATATGCTTGTGCATGTGCAGAAATAAATAAATCTGTTGTATCCTCTTACTTCTTAAAGCAGTGTGCTGATGTGAGGACCCAGCAGGTGTCAATCAGAGTGGCTCCACACACCAGTCGCCCGTCTCCTCGGGACCCCCGCAAACGTATCGCAGCCTGCCACGGCCAGCCACTCCTAAGGCACAAGTATAAGTGCACCAACGTACACAAGTGACTACAAAGGCTAACGCAGAATTAAGAATTGTGTCAATTGTATGAAATCAGAATCAAAATCACAAACCTCTTTATTTGCCAAGTATGTTAAAAACACACAAGGAATTTGTCTCAGGTAGTTGGAGCTGCTCTAGTACGAAAATAGACAGCCGTTTTGACAAAAAATACTTTTGAGACATACTGTAAAAACATAAAAACACACTTCGGGGAGTCACTTAGCAATAAAAGGTTACCGGTAATGTGGTAAAGCTGATACAATTACAGTTGTGCAAATGATGCAAAGTCCTCTAGCAATTTAATGACAAGATCGACAAAGCTGTTGGAATGTCTGCTTGATTGTTATCATTGATTGATAGCGTCGATCTGAGGGAAGCAGCTGGAAGAGGTGGTGATCAGGATATGGAGCTCCAAGAAGATTTCGCATGCTCTTGTCTTAGTTCTGGCAGCGTGCAAGTCCCCAAGGGTGGGTAGGAGATACCGACAATGTGGCAGGCCATGCTTCCTCAGAAGCCGCAGGAAGTACATCCTGCTGGGCCCTTTTGAGGATGGAGTTGATGTTGGTCTCCCACTTCGGGTCCTGAGAGACTGGAATTCCAAGGAACTTGAATGTCTTAAGGGTTGACACATGGCAGTAGGACAGCGTGAGGGGCAGCTGTGTTGAAGGATGCTTCCAGAAGTCCACGATCATCTCTATAGTCTTGGGCGTGTTCAGTTCCAGGTTGTGTCGCCCGCACCAAATCTCCAGTCACTCCACTTAGTGTCAATATGCCGACTCGTCAGTCTTTGATGAGGCAGATGACTGTGGCGTTGTCTGCAAACTTCAGGAGTTTAACACCCGAGTGCGTTGAGGTCCAGTCGTTCGTGTAGCAAGAGAAGAGCAGCGGAGAGAGGACACATGCTTGGGGCGCCCCGGTACTGATGTTGCGTGTGGATGAGGTGGTGTTCCCCAGTCTCACCTACTGTGTCCTGCCCGTCAGGAAGCTGTGAATCCACCGGTAGATGGTAGGCGAGACGCTGAGGTGGAGAAGCTTGGAGGAGAGGAGTTTGGGGATGATGGTGTTGAACGCAGAGCTGAAGTGCACAAACAGAATCTTCGCGTCGGTCCCTGCGCCGTCAACGTGTTCTCGGATGAAGTGCAGTCCCATGTTGACTGCGTCATCCACAGACCTGTTTGCTCAGTAGGCAAACTGCAGGGGGGTCCACCAGGGGTCCTGTGATGCGCTTGAGGTGGTCCTGCACGAAGCGTTCAAACAATTTCAATGACCACAGATGTCAGGGCAACATGCCTGTAGTCATTCAAACCGGAGATTGCAGGTTTATTGGGAACTGTGATGATGGTGGAGCTTTTGAAACAGGACGGTACTACACAGTTCCAGAGAACTATTAAAGATCTGTGTGAAGACTGGAGCGAGCTGGTCCACGCAGACTTTGAGGCATGATGGGGAAACAAGGTCTGGGCCGGCCGCTTTGTTGATCTTTAGTAGGTTGGAGATGCGTCTCACATCCTGTTCATGAATGGTCAACGCAGAAGTCAGAAGTGCGATTGTGGTCGGTGGTGCGGATGTGTGGGGTGTGAAAGTGTCCTTTTCAAATCTGCAGTAGAAGGTGTTCAAGTCGTTGGCTAGTCTACTATTGTTGACTGCATCATCCACCGACCAATTGGCTTGGTAAGCGACAGGCCTGTAGTCATTCAGACCTGATAATGTGCATATCCCAGCTTAATTATTCTATGTGAACACAAACAAGAAGTGTCTGGATTTTCTAGTTTAACCGAAGTATCTTTATTTCAGTGTGGGCCAAGCCAGTGGATTGTATTGCTCCCAGTTATTGTCAAGCCATCCATCCATTTTCTGAGCCGCTTCTCCTCACTAGGGTCGCGGGGCTGCTGGAGCCTATCCCAGCTGTCATCGGGCAGGAGGCGGGGTACACCCTGAACTGGTTGCCAGCCAATCGCAGGGCACATAGGAACAAACAACCATTCGCACTCACAGTCATGCCTACGGGCAATTTAGAGTCTCCAATTCATGCATGTTATTGGGATGTGGGAGGAAACCGGAGTGCCCGGAGAAAACCCACGCAGGCACGGGGAGAACATGCAAACTCCACACAGGCGGGGCCGGGGATTGAACCCGGGTCCTCAGAACTGTGAGGCTGACGCTGTAACCAGTCGGCCACCGTGCCGCCTACTTATTGTCAAGTATAATACAAATGTTTTCTTCCTCTCTGTTTCAGATTTGTAGTTGCCATTGTATTATTGAGACTGGAAAAGGCGTTCCATATCCCATATACTTTTATGTGGGGCTTTTTTAAGGGGACTTTTTCTAGTGTTTGGGATTTAATATTGTCTCTCTGGTGCCTCAGTAAACATCCTTCCATCCATTGTCAACACCGCTTATCCTGGTTAGGGTCGCAGGGTGCTGGAGCCTATACCAGTTGACTTCGGGCGAAAAGCGGTCTACACCCTGAACTGGTCGCCAGTCAGTCGCAGGGCACATATGGACACGGACAACCATTCGCACTCACATTCACACCGTCACTGAGTGGGAACAGATCCCACGCACCAAAGTCAGGCGAATGTACCACTACACCATCACTGACTTCAGCAAACGTGTAATATGAATTAAAATCGTCCACGCATTCCAGGGTCAAACAGAAATAGCTGTCAGATAGGCCTTTTCTGGACACCAAGGTGTTTTTTGAAATTGACAATTTTATGCTAACTCCATATGAGAGAGTCAGTCTATGGAGGTCTACTGTAAATAGCCACAATACAGGAACATTAAAATCTCTTTCATCACATTGTGGCCTCACCTTAGAGAGTTCTCTCCTCCAATGATTCGACGCTGCCGAGTGTGTATGAGCCGCAGCCCACAAATCTGATTGACAGGAGCTGATTGAAAAAAGAAGAGAGATGGTTATCTATTAGCGTGTATGAGAAAGTCTGCGATGGAGGTGATTGCTAAACCATAAATGCAGGCTCGGATGTTGCTTTTATTAAACATTTAACATTTTTTTCTTATTTAAGTCTTTAAATGAATATTTTTTACAATGCACAGTGGTCTGGGATATGCAAGGGAAATGATCACTTACATATAAAAGTTCGGTCCTTTTTCAGAGGCAAAACATCCCCCAAAGGGTGTTGACTTGCTACAGGGTATGCATGTGTCCATAGCTAGCGTAATGTTCAGGAAACAAACGGCTATGTGAGTCTGTCACCATGTGTGACAGACAGGGTGAAGCAATAACATAGAAAAGGTCCATTTCACCACCTGGACATACAGTATTTACACACACTGAGAGGGGCCATGCTAAAAATATCACCATGTTTTATCTTGGCTCATTAGTTTCTCAGTACAGTACACCTCACAGACTGTGCACACTTAGTTCACATGCCGACACAAGCAATAAATCGCAGGGCGCTCACATTGCTTTCAAACAACATCAAGAAAAGAGAAACACACCAAACTAACAGACTCACCTTTGACCTCTTTGTGGTCAGGCTGATGTTCACCATAGTTACAGATGACTCCGGCGTCCTCACTGTGGCGACAGTTGTGTGTGCCAGGCGGCTGCTTGATGCAGTCGGTGATGGAGCGTTCGTCGCCACTGCACTTCACGTTGTCCACGTGAATGGGCCCCCTCCCCTCGCCGAAGTACGCCATCACACGGGCCTTGGCCAGACCACTGCAGAGGACAAATTGAAGGTTGAGAGTGTTTTCCCAATTATTATAATTTATCACCAATGCCACAAACCAAATCACTCAAAAAGCATGAATGACAATATTTGTTTATAACTGTCAATTGGGTTCTTCCTCTGAACAAAAGCAGAACTGAAATAAGTCACAAATAGTATAGTGGTTCATTTGCCTGACTTTTGTGGAGGTAGCATGGGTTCAGTTAAAACTCAGTGGTGGTGTGAATGTGAGTGTGAATGATGGTCAGCTTCAGGTTACGAACTGATGGCTGTACATTCTCCTTCAGGATTTTCTGTTAAAGAGATTTTCTGTTAAAGAGCAGAATTCATGGTTCCATCAATCACAGTTGTCCAGGTCCTGAAGGAGAAATCAGCCCAAGACCATCACACTACCACCACAGTTTGACTGTTGGTATGTTGTTTTTTTCCTGAAATGCTGTACTATATTTACGCCAGATGTAGCGAGACACACACCTTCCAAAAAGCTCAACTTTCTTCTCGTCAGTCAATATAATATTCTCTCAAAAGTCTTGGGAATCATTCACATGGTTTTTGAAAAAGTAAGACGAGCCTTTCTGTTATTTTTGTTCGGCAGTCTTTTTCGCCTTGGCACGCTAAGGTCTTTTCACACTGCACTTGGCAATGCGATTGACGCCTGTGACTTTTCCATTCATTGTGTATGTACTGAGGGAGCGAATGCACGTTTTGCAGTCTCGCGGAGTGGGGCGACAATGTACAGGGCGTCTGACGCTCAGTGACGCGAACCTCGAATAGAAACAAGCTCTATTTTGAAAGTGATTTCGCTGTGACGTCAGAATGGTCTTCCAATGGGAGAGAGGCTGGCGGAGTGATTTCCGTTTGCTGTGGCGTGGCGGACTTGTACTTGGCTTATAAACCTCGAAGCAGTCTTGGTGAAATTGTAGCTCATGGACGAGCCTAAACGATATGGTCGTTGTCGGTGTGACGCACGGTCCTTTCACATTGAGCAAGTGTGGTGGGAAAATGGCTTTATTGTTGTTTGTGCCATGACTGTTCACTGTTCTTAACTGAGGCAAGGGAGGCCTGTACTTCTTTAGAAGTTGTCCTGATTTCCTTTGTGGCCTGCTGGATGAGTCATTGCTGTTCTCTTGGGGTAATCTTTGTCGGCCGACCACTCCTGGGAAGGTTTACCACTGCTCCATAATTTCTCCATTTAAGGTTAATGGCTCTCCCTATTTTTCGCTGGAATCCTAAAGCTTTCGAAATGGCTTTGTAACCCAGACTGATAGATGTCAATTACTTTTTTTTCTTGACTGTGCTTGAATTTGTTTGGATCGTGTCATTTTTCTTCCAGCTTTTTTTAGATCTTTTGTCTGACTTTATTTTGTCAGACAGCTTCTGTTTAAGTGATTTCTTGATTGAACAGGTCTGGAGGTAATTAATTAATGATTTAATAAGGGGGGGGGGGGTAATTACTTTTTCACACAGGGCCAGGTAAGTATGATTTTTTTTTTCCTTAATAAATGAAATCACCATTTAAAAACAGCATTTTAAGCTCTCGGTTACATTTGTCTGCTATTTACATTTGTTTGATGATATTAAACATTAAAGTGGGGAAACTATGCAAAAATATAACAATTTAAGAAGGGGGCCAATAATTTTTCATGACAATGTATCCTGTTCAGGGTCACGGGGAGCTAGAGGCAATGCCAGCTGACTTTGGGAGAATGAGACCATTTCCTGGACTTGTCACCAGTCAATTACAGGGCACATATAGAGACAAACAATAATTCATACTCACATTTACACATCACCGAGTGGGAACTGAATCCAAGTCAGGTGAGTGAACCACTACACTGTCAGTGACATCCATTGAACAAAAATCTTATTAAATTAAAACTGAAGACAATCAAGTGTAAATTAGCACAGCGGACCAATCTAGAACGAATCTAACAGAATGCAGCCATTGTCAACATTTTCAAATTTGCATCAGCACCAAAATGTACACTATCATAGATACCCATCTCTTGCAAATGCTTGAATTCTGTCACTAATCCTATTTGATAACAGTGTCATCAGTGTGGTTATGCAAGATAAATGTATGCAAGATCACTTAGTGTGTTGGCCTGGTCAGTGTGTATTTCAACAGAACAATATTAGGCAGTATTGGTATTTCCCAAGTTCAGGGTTCAAAAACAACATGTGGCGCTATAACACTTAACCATAGGGGCATTTCTGCCAAACAGAAGAACTGAAGAAAGTAATTTCATTCATGTGGACTGATAGTGAAGTCAGTTCGCATGCAGTCGTCCTGAAAATCACTCTTGATGAGACAGCAAAGTTACATATTTATTCAAAATGTGGCTCTATTACTGCCATAAAATGGCAAAAAAAAAAATCACAAAAAGATGATTCGCATTTCAAATGTTTATAATGCATACATATGCAAACATATTGAAAATGAGGTATACTATATACTGTATAATGGGCATATTAAAAGCCCCCCCCCAAAAAAATAGAAAACGTCTGACTGAAATCTCAGTTGAAGTGTAAATATACTACACTCCTCTGAGTTTCACTATGGCTCAGTGTGACAGAATAATCCCAGTTTGTGTCATTCGGGTCAATCTGGGTCAAAGATGAGGCTGTACATACAGTAATTTGTATACATTTTTCCTTTTTCACCCTGGGAGAACTATCTAACCACTGGGGAAGTGTTGCGTATTTAACGACCTTTCACCACACCCTGTTTCAGACAGAACGATGATCCTAGCTTGGACTTTACCCGCCTCCAACACGCACCACTGCTCTCTCACGCTTATGCTCTCCAGATGTGGCTTTCACCTCCACACGCGTGTTTAAGAAAACAGCAAGTCGTGTGTTGCCGGAGAGTGAAGACAGTTTTGTGTCCTTATGACAGCATTCCCTCGACAATAACTTGATATGGAAAAGAGGACAGCATCTCAGAGGGGCGGGATAATAGGACACAGTGTAAATGAGATAATATGTCACTTAGCACAATATGCTCCCCTAAAAGGTTGTTTATTTTAGTTTTGAAAATGATGTACAGCTTTACCATTTTAAAGTGAAGAAATTACAGTAAAACTATTGGATTAGATATTTCAATACTGTATCTTCAATGCAACAGTTGACGTTAGCCATTGTTGTTAAATTTAAACCTCAAGTGGGATGAGTTAATAAGTGGAAACAGAGACACTGTGTAAGATAAAGAGATGAAAAACAAAGACAAAAGAAGGGCTGTGAGTGAGACAGCTGCCAAGTCCAAGATGTGATGAGGGATTCTGCAAGCAGAGATGGTGTTCTGGATTCACTTAAGCGCGAGCATACTAACATATAGAGTGATTACATTGCTATCCAACAGCTCACAGAAAACTTTCCTTTCATTTTACAGCAGAATCCTAAGAAGGCCTGTAGAATCCGCTTAAATGCAAGAGCAGTATAAAAAATTCTGATAATAATGCTCAGTTTTGGTGCTGATTTACATTTACAAAGATAAGTGCAAAGTCGGCGGCACGGTAGATGACTGGTTAGCACATCTGCCTCACAGTTCTGAGGACCGGGGTTCAAATCCCGGTCCCGCCTGTGTGGAGTTTGCATGTTCTCACCGTGCCTGCGTGGGTTTTCTCCGGGCACTCCGGTTTCCTCCCACATCCCAAAAACATACGTGGTAGGTTGATTGAAGACTCTAAATTGCTCTTAGGTGTGAATGTGTGCACAAATGGTTGTTTGTCTATATGTGCACTGCGATTGGCTGGCGACCGGTTCAGGGTGTACCCCGCCTCGCGCCCGCAGTGAGCTGGGATAAGCTCCAGCATGCCTGCGACCCTTGTAAGGATAAAGCAGTACATGAAATGGATGGATGGAAGTGCAAAGTCAAAGTAGTTTAGTTTAGTTGAGTTTAGTTTAGTTTGTCATATATTATTCCACAAATCAGTAGTCAATACAAAATCTTACATACGAATCAAACAGACTAAAAGGTGTAGATTGAAGTCAAGGCTTATACTGTTTACCAAAAATCAGAGTCACAAGAGTGCAAATGAAAATATAAGAGAATGAAAGAAACTAACTAAATGGTAAGATATTTCTCAAACTGCGCTGGTCTTGTTTTTAGCAACATTAAAATTCATACATATATCCGTTCATCTCCACACACAAATCCATATATATGTCCACCTATATTATTATATATTGTACATACATGCAGTATGCACATATTTACATTTACATGCAATTTACATCTCAGATCTCTTGTGATCAGCCCTCTTCAGGTCACCCCACAGATTTTTCATTGGATTTACGTCTGGGCTCTGAACAAAATTTATCCATCCATCCATCCATTTTCTACACCATTTATCCTCACCAGGGTCGTGGGTATGCTGAGGCTATCCCAGCTAACTGGAGGCGGGGTACACCCTGTAACTGGTCGCAAAATGTATTTATTGATTTATGGTGAGGTCATTTCTACAAACAACATCCATCGTATCTCGTTGGAACGATTGTTCTGAACTATTATGATGATTAACCTATTACTTTAGTAAACAAATGAGCTTTGTTGTAGCTATGGACTAAAAACATTTCATCCAACATTTGTTGTTGTGCTGCTACTTTGGTACAACAACACCTACAACGAACTGTTTGGACCAATCAGCCTTATGCAACAGCTTCAGCCACCTACATCTGCCCACATACCTGTATCCCATCTGTCGACACACAACTTCAGCATCGTGATCGGTCCATCCGTCATCACACACCGTCCCCCACTGACCAGAAAGGTAGATCTCCACCCGCCCTTCTCTGGGGCTTTCTCCTCCCACGAGCCTCACTGGGACACCTGGATAACACACAAATGCACACATGCACACACAAACACACACTAAAGTAACAGTCTTTGTAGGTCGAGAAGAAAAAGAAAAACACGCATAAGGGCATGTGCACTCATGTTTCCAACAAAGGAAAATGCTGCAGCACCTGTCTGCTTTCCAGTAGATCATCACGTTACCCTACACGTGTTTTTTGTTTTCTGTTTTTGAAAACATTTATTCTCATTGTCCTACTGTTGAACCCACACGCTTGCTCTTTTTTTTCAAACTATTTATTCACAGCATCAATTAAAGCAGTCATAGCTCTATGTTTAAAGAATATGCCATTTGTCGGAACAGGTCTCAAGCCACAAATACACACACACACACACACACACACACACACGCATACACACACGAAACTTAAATGTTAGCTTCCCTGTGTTTAGGCAACTATTTTTCATGTAAAGAGAAGTTCTCCTACCTCGCAAACAGTTTCGGCTGACACCTCAGTCTTCATCAGAGCCAAGCCACACTAATCCAGAACACTCTTTCTATCTTGTATTATCTGACCTTTGTTTTTATAGCCTATTTAGTCACTCACTTTTCAATTAATTCAGCTGCAATCAGGTACTTCAAAAGGTATTTAGCATTAGTTTGTTTTGCCCAAAATAATCCTTTATGTGTAATGAAATCCATTAAACATCATTTGCGTATCTTGGTCAATGAAAGCCATAAAAACAGATTCTACACTTTTCACATAATAATTGGCTGCAGTGGAGCTAATTCTCATTCTCCAGTCAGTTTTGTTTCACCTGCAGTACAGGTATTTGAAAAAAACTGTAAGCAACGTGTTTGTACAAGACTGAAGATATGTAAGCTCGGGTGGTGTGTTTGCCTGTTAAGTACTGGTGTACATTTATAAACCAGAGTAGCAGACAATTGTAACCATGTGTATATATACTAGTAAAGTAACAAAACATTTTAGTGGAACAACTGTTTCACCATGTCCACAGCTATGTTTAAAAAGTAAGAAGGGTATCAGAAAAATCAGGTGCAATGATAGCAAACTATAAGGTTCTTTTTCCAATCATAAGCCCGAAGAAAGTCATTTTTCAACATTTCAATAGAATAATGGCGAACCGAGGAAAAGTGAAATCCTACATGCGGAGTCATATATATATATCACACTAACAACCAAATAAATGTGTACCACGCTATTATTGCTATAGTTAGTTCACATCATCTTTGGACAGCTCTTGTAAGGGAATTGACCAAGAGGTCATTCTTTCACACACTACCTAAAGGTTTCATGAAAAAAGAACAAAATTAAAAACAATAACAAAAAAAAGTACAACATAAATCAGCAATAAATTTGACAGTTCAATAGAGTATACATTCCAAGTACCAATGTTAACATACACAGAAACGACAATGACAATTAATGTAACAAAAAGGATGATAATTATTAAAAAAAAATAATTTTAAAAAAAATATCCACGTTGCATGTGGGAATTGCGCTGCTTGACGTCATGTATTCTTGTCTTCGTCAGCATTAGCGGTAGCTTTGTGAGCGATCACACAAATAGTTACACGGCGGCCGTGTGCTGTCTGGGCTTCGTGTACATTAGTCTGGTTTAGTCAGTGTAGTGTTCTCAAGAATCAGTCTTGTATTTATTTACTCATCAACACGCAGCTAGCATGTATTCGACATGAAGCTACATTTTTCTTCATGTCCTTTTCATTGTTTCTTCAAATTGGTACGCTCCTCTATTTTAACACTAAGGTTTTTTGTCTTACAGTAATTAACATAAATTTAAAAAAATATATAACACTGTTTAAATGCCATGATGCAGTGGAAACGACAGTAAATTACTGCACAATCACTTTATTTTATTGTGACTAGAATTTACAGAAATGTCTAACATATGCACCAATAATGCTCACATTAAATGCCTATTTATATTTTTCAAATTGCCTTAATAGAAATGTTTGTTGACCAAAAAAATGCAGTTTCTTGCTTTGTGCACAATGTGAATTTAAGAAAAATACTGTTGATTATCTAAAAGAGCAAACCAATTGGTATTTCATTCGTAAGTGAAATAATTGCTCTTTAAGCAAGCAAAAATATATTTTATCCTTATCCTTGATTATTTTGATAGAATTGTTAATAGAATACTAAATTACCAACTGCAGCACTACTTGATGCAAATTCTTATTTGTGACAGGTCTGTTTAATGTCACTTCAAAAATAAAGTGAGAAAAATTAAGTCATAGCATACCACTTTCATAGAATAACTGAAAACATACTATCAATCAGTTTTGAAGGGCCAATAAACTAAGCCCTGACCCCTTGATGATTGGCTTTGAAGGTACAAACATTTTCATCAGCCCCCTAGTTTTCTTATAAAGGTTCAATGTACTTAATTTGTTTGGATAAATAAATAAATATGGATTTGAAAACATATTCCATATAAAAGCAGTATATCATACACAGTATGTGTATTAATTAAGTATGTAAATATATAAATGACATTTTTATTTGTTTTTATTTTTATTTTGTTGTTAAAATGAGAGCGGCACGGTGAACAACTGGTGAGCACATCTGCATCACAGTTCTGAGGACCGGGGTTCAAATCCCGGCCCCCCCTATGTGGAGTCTGCATGTTCTCCCCATGCCTGCGCCGGTTTTCTCCGAGTACTCCGGTTTCCTCCCACATCCCAAAAACACGCGTGGTAGGTTGATTGAAGACTCTAAATTGACCATAGGTGTGAACATGAGTGTGAATGGTTGTTTGTTTGTATATGCCCTGCGATGGGCTGGCGATCAGTTTAGGGTGTAACCCGCCTCTCGTCCGAAGATAGCTGGGATAGGCTCCAGCACGCCCACGACCCTAGTGAGGATAAGCGGTACAGAAAATGGATGGATGGTTGGATGGATGGATGTTAAAATGACTCGAAAGGACTCGAAACTCAAGGTGTAGGACTTGACTCGGGACTTGCCTGTCTCAACTTGGGACTTGACACGAGACTTGAGGGCAAAGACTTGCAAAGCAATGACTTGGTCCCACCTCTGCTATTTATCATATTCAGGTTCACAAGCTGACAGCTGTCACAATGGCGTGGTACAGCCTGGGTTCACCACCTTTCAATCAATCACATGACTGTAAATGTCCTTAGCCATAACTATCTGTTCTTACAAAATTTCCATCACACATTTTTAGTGACCCTTATTATTCTTCGTTGATTGCCCGGGTGGCATCTTGCAATTCATGTAGCACATGTTGGGTAATCTGGGCTCCAATGTGTATACCCACTTATCAATTTAGGTTCCTCGCCAAATAAACGGCTATGATGGTGGTAGTGGATGGTGCATTGTTCTTTGCCACTGTTTTAGGAGCACTGGAGGAGGACTTTGTCCTCTTTCTTACAACATCTATGCACTAACATGATGTCAGCGTGATGCTCTCTGACAAGAGAAGAAAACAAGCAAACCAGAGAGTGTGACTCGAAAGCCCTGCATTGGGTATCTACATTGTCTGGCCTTTCCAAAATCAACACAAACCAATCCGCTATGGGGGGAGGTTCCACAGATAAACACTCACAAATCCGTACAAGGAAACTCACAAATGCTTTGGAGTAATGACATAATTCTTTAGCGACCAAGAATGTTCCTCGGGCTCCTGCCAAAGCTACCTAAGCTGCATCAATAAACCCCCAGCATGTGAAACAGCTATTTCAGTCTCCACTGTGTGATCTCTGATTAAAGAAAATCTCACATGCATTCTTTTCTGTGACGTTCAGCAGACTCATTGCAGTTTACTGAATGTTGCATTCAGCATTAGCAAAGACAACAGAGAAGTGAACCCATTAAAACCAACTCCGCTTCCTCCATCTCGCTCTCCTTTCTCCTTTATTATTGCCAGAGGCCATTGACATAAGATTGAGTTATGGTGTTAAGGTCCCCAAAACCTTCCTCCTGCCTCTTTTTGCTAAGAGTCACACTACAGGACCTTTTTGAAAGTGTTGTGAGGTGCAGTTTTACACTTGAGCAGGCAATATGTGGGCCCACTAAAGCTTGTATGCCATGTTTGGTCACTAGCAAGGGGCTTAAATTTACACAAGCAGGTACATTTACAATCAGTCCAGTTCTTACTGCAGGGCAAGCTAATAAGCAGACATGCCTGTAAATTCTCACGACATCACTATCCACCACTTAAGGGATGTCGGATTTTCTAAAATGAGGTTTTAATTGAGTGCAGGTTGAGTTTGACAGAGATCTTACAAACGTCTCTATTACGTAGTAGACAGAGGAAATTGGTGTAAACGAAGACTTTGGTTTCCTATGTCTGGTTGCTCTGGAATATGTGTGCTATACACATCAGTGGCAGGGTCAACAGTTAATGCATTAACCACTGAGAATAAAACCGCCATACCTACACCAATAAATCATCATAGTAGTATGTATAAGCATGAAATTAGAAATTGCGGTTGGTTATCTCAAATTTCCTGACGGTAACCCTATCTAGTGCTTAGTGTTTACAAAAACCACAAAGAAAGAGGATACCAGAAGGGCTAGCAGTCAGATCAGTAGAAAGTCTCTGGATTTCAGATTATTTTACACAGTAATGAAAATGATAATCCGTGGTTTGTTAATTCAAATTTTTATGACTCCGAAATTTACATACATACGCAAACATATTATCATTAGAATTTAGTCGGACATTTTTCAAAAAAGTCAGCACTCCATGAACGTGAACTTGAATTAATAATAAAACAGCGGTCCTGCTGTAACAGTCAGTCTGCTAGGATTGGCTCGAGCTGACCCACCACCCAACTGTGAATTTTTTCAATAGAAAATGGATATATATCTTTAATGAGAAGGTATAATCTCTTTCTGAATGTTCTGTGCTCCTGTTTTGATGCCAGTGTTGGACTGATCAGAAAAAGAGGAGGTTAGGCTGTAGCTCAACTTCCCATAGCTAATTCCATGTTATACTTTACCAGTAGGTGGCACGGTGGATGACAGGTTAGAGCGTCTGCCTCACAGTTCTGAGGACTGGGGTTCAATCCCCGGCCCCGCCTGTGTGGAGTTTGCATGTTCTCCCCGTGCCTGCGTGGGTTTTCTCCGGGCATTCCGGTTTCCTCCCACAATCCAAAAACATGCATGGTAGGTTGATTGAAGACTCTAAATTGCCCGTAGGTGTGAATGCGAGTGCAAATGGTTGTTTGTTTGTATGTGCCCTGCGATTGGCTGGCAACCAGTTCAGGGTGTACCCCGCCTCCTGCCCGAAGATAACTGGGATAGGCTCCAGCACGCCCGCGACCTTAGTGAGGAGAAGCGGCTCAGAAAATGGATGGATGGACTTTACCAGTATACAACAAAAGCGCCTCTACTGGTTGCACCACAGTAGGTGAAACTACACAATAATTTGACAATCTTTCAAATCATTAGTCTTTTAAAACTCTGTTCAGGTGAAAGTGAAACTTCTACCTATGCACATACAGTATATCACATATTGCATTTATTCAGTATGCACCCTTATAACTGATATTTTAAATGTTGCTCTCAGATAAGATTGTATCTTACTAGTTGGAAGCCGGTCTCCAAGGCGTTCTGCATTGCATGCGATGTTAACATCTTCATGGTGTGTGCAGTCATGATGGAGCCACTCCTCCCTCTTGCACAGCAATAGGCTAGGCTCTTTGCCTGTGCAGCTCACGTCATCCAAAAGAATAGGACCAGATGCAACCCCGAAACGAGGGACCAGCGTGATGTCTAGTCCTTCAGGGACCAGAGTTTGACCTAACCTGCACGGTCCACACACGCATCATAATGCAGAAAAACGAAATGACAATACACATATTGTATATGTCTGGGGAACTATTTAAGATTACCTGTAACCAAGTTGGCGGCACACCACTTGAGTGCTTGAGTCTGTCCAGCCATCATCACACACCGTTCCCCACTGTCCATGGTAGAAGACTTCTAAGCGTCCCTCGTAGCCCACAGTCCCACCTACTAACCTAACAGTACCATCTGTGGAGATAAAAGACAGACATTGACAGTAAGAAAATGACGTGAGCAGTTAAAAATAAGGAACATAGTTTTGCCGATACTTAAACCATTCGATATTACCATTCAGAACAAGCAATTCCATTGTCTTGGAAATAAAAATAATTGTGGAATGCAACCATCCATTAATCCATTTTCTGTAGCACTTGTAGCGTATATACAAGGGTTGCGGATGAGCTAGAGCAGGGGTGTCAAAGTCATTTTTGTCGCGGGCCACATCGTAGCTAGGGTTTCCCTCGGAGGGCCGTTATGACTTAATTGGGAAGGGCGAATATCGATACCAGGGCCGATACCGGGCCTATTTCAAGGGATAGGGTGCTCTTGGAGGTTGCCCACATCGGCCACCGATACTTAAAGCAATAAAATATGACATGGAGTATGTCCTCCTCACCATTAGTTGGCGCTGCTACGCTGCGGCGGTTTGACACATTGGTAAATCCTCATGTGCGTCAGAAAAAAAGAACGCTCTTTTTTCACAGTTGTCTGTCATTGTGTTAAATGAAATTTTAAGTCTCAAAAGTACAAGTGGTATCTCTACTGGTACTCAAGAGTGAGTGTCGGTCTGAAAAAAAAGTAGTATCAAACATACATATAAATGTATGATTGCCCAATATTATTACATATGCACAACAAATCTGAAAATTTTGAAATCAGAAGCCAGTAAAAAAAATATTTTTATTTTAAAAGTCGAATTGGTTACAAATAAATGCTTACAATAGCCGAATGTTACCAAAAGTGAAGATAATTTGTAGTTTTGGTATTTCAGCAAGAGATATGGTGGACGTATATGATTTGCTTTTGCAGGCCACTTAAAATTATGTCGCGGGCCAGGTCTGGTCCCCGGGCCATGAGTTGGACACCTGTGAGCTAGAGCCTATCCCAGCTGACCAGCAGTGGGGTACACCCTGGATTGGTCGCCAGCTAATCACAGGGGCACACAAAGGCAAACAGCCATTCACACTCACATTCACACCTCTAGACAATTTAAAAAAGGGAAAACTTGAAAATTCCACACAGAAAGGCCAGAAGCAAGACTCGAACCAAGGACCTCTGAATTATGAGGTAGATGTGCATACCACTAGTCCACTGTTCTGCCAGAATGCAAGCATTTTTTTCACCCTTAATAAATATAAAACAATTGGTCACCCCATGGTGATTCCATATGCTTAGGTCACAGAGCCAGTCATTGCATTTATTTGCAATTATTTACATCTCGCTACGAAATAGGCAGCAGATGGCACTTGGGTGATAAGGGCTAGTTACTTTTTCGCGACAAAGTATTAGAAATATCTAAAGGGTTGGTGTCACACAAGTATTTTCCAATAAAAACACCACAAATTCATGATGATGTAGGTTGCTTTGCTTACCTGTCAGAGGGCTGCAAGAGACGCCAGCATCCTCAGAATGGACGCAGTTGTGTTCTCCCCAAGAACTTTTCAGACACTGCTCCACAGTGAGTTCATTTCCTGTGCATCTCACCTCATCCAGCCACACGCGGCCAGAACTCTTCCCATAATGGGCCTGGCCCCATGCCCGTGCTATACCACTGAAAGGAAGAAAGAACGTGCAGAAGAAATACGGGAAAACATCCTTGACTTTCTGTCTGGTTGTTTATGGTTGACGACTGGCTTGTGACTCTAAAAAAGGTGTGTGCCTTCACCTCAGCCCCAATTGTCGACATATCACCTCTGCATCGCTGTCGTCCCACTGGTCATCACATATGGATCCCCATTGGCCCGCATGGAACACCTCAACTGTGCCCTCAGACATTGACCGGCCTCCTACCAGCCGTATAGGCAGCATCACTGCGTCTGATAAACATACAGATCAGCACTTAAATTCAGAAGAAATGTATCAAATCCATCCAAACCTTCTCCCCCATTCCTTAGGATGACGTACCATGCTGCTTAGTGCAGGTCACAGCTGCACTCAGAGAGCACTCGCCTCCATTCCACATGGTTTTGGGACACTGTAGCAGATCAGGTTCATCTCCCTGGCAGTGGACAGCCCACCAGTGAAGCTTGGCCATGCTCGGACGAGACAGAGGGAGTGCATGAGCACGGCCTGAGAGGCTGAAGGGGAATCGGGACTCAAAATGTAGATCCAGACTTGAGATAAGAAAAGGGTTTCAAAGAGAAATACAGTCTGACAGTTCCGCTTCTTAACTGTTTCCTGCAGATCCCCCTGCAAAGCTGGTGACGAGCCTTACGAAGCAGAAAGGCTTCAAGCTGCTTGAAATGCCCTTTAGCCACGTGCAAGTTCACTATCTCCCATTCCCAAGCAAATATACCGTAAGCACTTTTGCACCCTGCAGTGTCCAATAACTGGCCATGTGACGCACATAACTGGCTATTCTGCCAGACATATGGCTGACATTTGTGCGCTCTGCTTTCTGCTCTGAGTTCTCTTGCATGAAAATGCATGCATGTGTGCCAGAGCTGGTTTTAGTGTCAACAGATGGAAGTGTGCAGCATGGTCCTCTATGTCATGACACCATATGTTTTTTGTTTTTTTAATTAAAGATCCACTATTTAAAGTGTTACATTGCCTGGTGATTTATTTAGAGGTGTAAGAAAATGTAAATCCAGGTCATAGGTTTGGCAAGTAACACTAAGATTGAGATGAGAGCGAGAGAGTGTAATTAGCAGGAGTTGTGGTAACAAGGTAAATAATTGGAGCACTAAAGGTATTTCAATACTTTGAAGTAATGGAGGTTTGGAATGCAAAGGTCACTGACAAAAAGAGAAAAAAAAGACAAAAAAAGTACTGGGGTGCTTGTACCTTGTGAAATTCTTAAACCTCCCCACCAATTTTCGCATCATGCTCTCATCATCTGTCAGTTAATTGAAGACAGCGTAGCATTGTGAATTTTTATGGTGCACCTGCATCGAATATGTATGCAAGAGAGGGATGTACATAACGTCTCAAACTGTACATTAGTACTGTACATTATTTCCAAAACTGAAACATTCCTTTGTATTACATTTAATATTATTTTTTTTTAAATGGGAGAAATCTGGTAGGCCATTGATCCCACTAAGTTACCCCTGCTGAACGCTTGTGTCTGAATGGGAATGTATGCATGAGTGCACACTCACCCCCTGCCGAGCTGCCTGCACACAACTGCAGCCTCTTCATCACGCCAGTCGTCGCTGCATACGGACCCCCACACTCCATCCAGGTAGACCTCCACCCTGCCTTCCAGTTTGGAGCGGCCCCCTTGCAGTCGTATTGAACCTTGACATGCAGAGCAGGGGACGTCTCATGTAAAAGAATCCTCTTTATCATTTATTTATTTATTTAATTATAAGCAGGGCTTTATCATCAAAGCAATACAAAAGAGCTCAGTTTAAGTAAGGAAACCTATCAAAGATGACGACACACACTACAGAATTTGCTCTTATGTGTGGTTATACAACCCCAATTCCGATGAAGTTGGGACGTTGTGTTAAACATAAATACAAACAGAATACAATGATTTGCAAATCATTTTTAACCTATATTTAATTGAATACACTACAGAGACAATATATTTCATGTTCAAACTGATAAACTTTTTTGTTTTTAGCAAATAATCCTTAACTTAGGCGGCACGGTGGCCGACTGGTTAGAGGGTCAACCTCACAGTTCTGAGGTCCGGGGTTCAATCCCCGGTCCCGCCTGTGTGGAGTTTGCATGTTCTCCCCGTGCCTGCGTGGGTTTTCTCCGGGCACTCCGGTTTCCTCACACATCCCAAAACATGCATGGTAGGTTAATTGACAACTCTAAATTGCCTGTCGGTGTGAATGTGAGTGTGAATGGTTGTTTGTTTATGTGTGCCCTGCGATTGGCTGGCAACCAGTCAGGGTGTACCCCGCCTCCTGCCCGATGATAGCTGGGATAGGCTCCAGCGCGCCCGCGACCCTAGTGAGGAGAAGCGGCTCAGAAAATGGATGGATGGATGGATCATTAACTTAGAATTTTATGACTGCAACACGTTCCAAAAAAATTCCAACTTTATTGGAATTGTGGTTGTAAATCTGTCACATGTGTGATAAAATTACTGTATCATATTTCACTTCAGTTAATGGGAGTACATCTACGACAGGTTTAACCACATTATCAACACTCTGTGAAAAGAAATAAAGACAGGTAAGGTACCGTAATTTCTCATGTATAATATGCATTTTCTCCTCCAAAATGTCAAAAAACAATGGTGCGCATTATACATAGGTATAGTGGGAAATGGGGGGGGGGGATTCCAATTTTATAAATGTATGCCGCCATCTAGAGGTTATGAAAAAGCGGTACACGTTCATTTCAATATGCCAAAGCCCCCTAGAGGTTATGAAAAAGGTGTACACTTTCATTCTAATATGCCACCGCCACCTAGAAGCTATGAAAAAGGTGTCGCCTATACTTTCATTCCAATATGAAAGGGGTACATATGACTGCATATGTACAGTTGTGCTCATAAGTTTACATACCCTGGCAGAATTTGTGAATTTTTTTTTTTTTTTTTTTTTTTATATACGACTGATGACTGAACAACAACAACCATCATTAATTTCTTTATGATTATGTTTTGTTTAATAATAATGCTTTTCTGAAATGCTTGACCGTTTAAATTGAATCCAATTAAAATAAAATTTAATGAAATGTGTTTCCCCTGGTCCTTAATGTTTTCTTTAAAGAATTGTACCCATCTTAAAATTCTGCCCAGGTAATCAAACATATGAGTACAACTGTATGTTTTCTCATTTACTAAATAAAAGTAGGGCTGTGAATTTCAAAATAAGAGCACGTAAATAAAAAGAAAGTATTACGTGTTCAAATAAAGCGCTTAACTTCACAGTAATTATTTGAAAAGAACTAACAAAATACAGATAATACGTCATGTTTTGATCATATAGGTAGAAGCAAAATCATGCATTATACATAGGCAGAAGGGTTTCCCAGAATTTTGAGGTCAACTTTGGGGGTGCGTATTATACATGGGTGCACATTATACACGAGAAATTAAGTTACTTTTTAAAGCAGTAAGCGTGGTAAAACATTTTGGCATTTTGACTTAATAGACCGCTCTTCATGCCACTGACAATTCTACAGGGTGTGTCTAAAGTATGGGCACGCATGCAATTGACATCAATGTGGACTTATTGCATCAAGTTCATATGAATGAACTTTTTCATTACACGTTAGAAATCATATTGAAGTTATTTGTCAATATTATAAAATGTTGTTGAAAACGTGATTTGTTGAATATAATATGTTTTGTCTATTGGTCCAGATCTTAGGGACACCCTTGTTTAATTAGTGTATCTCACTAACATAGTCCACTGATTCTACACATTACATTTCAGAAAGATTGTACATTATGGCATGCGCACGTCATGATACACTGTTAGAATAACCTGATTAATGTACACGAAGAAGAAATGTATCACAGCAAGAGAGCTACTGATAAAGGGTGGACCTTTGTTTTTGCATTCACATTAGAAGACACCTACTGTAATTTGCTTTGTGATAGTCCAAATGTAATTAATAATTTCAAGACTGCTACAAATGTATGAAAGTTATAAAGGACTTGAACACCCAGCTAATGCAACATTTGATTGCTGCTATATACCTGGTGAGCATGCATGGATTTAAATGAATAATTGATCAGAAAGGATCAGTATATGTAATGCATGCCTGCGACCCTTGTGAGGATAAAGCGGTGCAGACAATAGATGGATGGATGGATGGATGGATTTAATGCATACAACAATATTACGCTATTTTGTATGACAAAGCCACAGTTTCTAGGTTCACCCTTTAATGAAGCTCACACTATTGAATGAGAACCAATTGTCATGTCATCCAAAACTGAGAATAACATTTATAAAGGCAGAATGTTTGTTTGACGGAGCTGTTGTAGTGGATCACAGCAGTCTTTTGTAATGTTGTATTTTAAAAAAATATATTGTTGAATTATATTGTGCAGAGTGCAGACCCATTGGGTCAAAGTAGGTCAACATAAGGGGATTTTGAAGTGGTGATCACCTGGGTTGTTTTAATAACGCAATAAACGTCATTGTAATTTGCCAAAGGCTTATTTTTATTAACCACCAATGTTAAACAACTTTGAAAGCATAATTGTAATTACTTGTCAACACTGCACGAAAGCCAGCGAATGGTAATGGAGAAACTGCTCCGACCATGTGATGTCTTTCCAGGCCTGCTGCATGCGTGTTTACCTTGTTTACAGTCGCAGTAGCCCCAGTCCACTCTGCCTCTCTGGTTCCGGAAGAAGCACCACGCTCGGATTCTTCCGTCAGGGTTCCGGCACTGATTGTGCTCCCCGACGCCTTTGCCCGGGTGACGCTCCGTGAAGCCGCCCACCTCACTCCAGTTCATGCACCGTGCGCCGGACTCGGTGACGTCGATCGCGCCCCGGTATGAGGCGCCCGAGCCGCGGCTCCGGGCGCATTCGCCGAACGGCTGAATAAATGACGAGTGTCCGCCGCTCGGCCACAGCAAAGCGGCCGTGAGGACGAGCAAGACCGCCTTCATGCCGGTGATCTGGCGCTTGGATCTAGGGATCCTGGGGCTTGGCATACGGCGGGAATAGCATCAGTTGAGGAGAAGGAAGCTTCCCAGCCACACGCATCGCCCTGGCGTGGGACGTGAGGGAGAGTGGGGTGGGAGCAGATCAATGAAGCTGCATATACAGTAGCATACTACATGTGTGGGAAAATAAGCAGGCGGACTCCTTCAAAGAATAGGCCTATAAACTGTACACAAATATAAAATTATTGGTGCATTTCTTAGACATTTCTGTAAATTCGAGTCCTTTAGCACATACCATACAATAAAATAAAGTGATTGTGCAGTACTTTACTGTAGTTTCCACTGCATCATTAGATTTAAACAGAGCGTTATTATCTTTTTTTTTTTTTAAAGTGATGTTAATTACTGTAGGACCAAAAAAAAAAGAATGGTGTTAAAATACAGTAGCGTGCCAATTTGAAGAAGGAAGAAGAAAAGAAAACGAAGAAAAATGTAGCTTCATGTCGAATACATGCTAGCTGATTCTGTAAGTGGCATTGTGTGACAGACTTTGGCTGGCTGTCATTACATCAGATGACGATGGTCTCCTGGCCAAAAGTGTCCAATCATCAACAAAATGTGGACATCCCTATTTATACCATGTCTTGATTGATTTTGGCGATGAAAAAGGGGCATTCCAAAGGCAATATGTTGTTTGTCAATTGCTCCAACATGGATTGATATTATTGGAAATGACTGCCAGTTTCATTTTCTTGAGCAGGAATACATAAAACTTGTTGGTGAAATATGGATCATTAAGACCCATACCTGATTGAATTTAGTTAGATCGTTCAATTCAAAAAGTGAAACTCGTATTATAGAGCTGCACTCCACACACTCTGAGTGAAATATTTCATAATCTTTATTTAATATACAGTGGTGCAGGGCACGGTGGGCGACTGGTTAGAGCGTCTGCCTCACAGTTCTGAGGACCGGGGTTCAATCCCCAGCCCCGCCTGTGTGGAGTTTGCACGTTCTCCCTGTGCCTGCGTGGGTTTTCTACGGGTACTCCGGTTTCCTCCCACATCCCAAAAACATGCATGTTAGGTTGATTGAGGACTCTAAATTGCCCTCAAGTGTGAATGTGTGCGCGAATGGTTGTTTGTTTCTATGTGCCCTGCGATTGGCTGGCGACCAGTTCAGGATGTACCCCGCCTCTTGCCTGAAGATTGCTGTGATTGGCTCCAGCACACCTGCTACCCTGGTGAGGATAAGCGGAACGGAAAATGAATGAATGAAAGTCTTCATTTTCAATTACTGAATGGGTTTTCCAAGTCTCCCAAAAATTCTGGGGGGATACGTCACGGAGTGACATTTTATGAAGAATGAACATCGTTTCTAAGCTGTGTAGCAGCCGGGGGGAAATTTTTGGGATAAAGACAACGTGTGGGGTATGGGAAGTATAAAGCAGTGGTTCTCAACTGTTGTCACCCTGGGACCCGCATTTTCCTGTTGTTGCAAAGTTGTGACCCACTTTTAAAGAAAAATTAAGCATTTCTTTGTTTAACCCCGAACTGGTCGCCAACCAATCGCAGGGCACATATAGACAAACAACCATTCTCACTCAAATTCACACCTACGGGCAATTTAGAGTCACCAATTAATGCATGTTTTTGGGAAGTGGGAGGAAACCGGAGTGCCCGGAGAAAACCCACGCAGGCACGGGGAGAACATGCAAACTCATTACAATTTCAATGCACTTAAAATGTTTTTTGTTTTTTTTTTATTCTCAGGTTGCCACTAAAAATACAGAAACATTATAGCCGACTCGTATATTCAGTTTCAGTCAGCGAATTATTGCTTATTCACTGTTGTAAGAGAAAATCCTCATGAACCCAACCTTCAAGACTGTGGACAAACAAATAATGATAATGTGCTTGATGACTGTCTATAGTAAGAATCTGGGAATAATCTAGTAGAAAAAAATGCAAACACGACCAATAAAGGGGTCAAGCAATGATTAGGAGTCCCTTGTTTGCATTGGAGAAGAGACTCGACTGGAATAAAAGGTACATGTTGAGTTCCTCAACAGTCGAACTCCTACCTGAGGATCTCAAGCAAGTTAACAACATCGTCTTTTAAAAAATCTCTTCTGAAGACCCATTTTTATTGTTGGCCTTTCTTAAAAGGTTGACATTTTTAACATTTCTTGACATTTTAAAAATTTTTTTGTTGTTGACATTTTTAACATTTCTAACAAATCTTTGTTGCATTGTTGCCCGTGTTGTGTATCTATTTTATCGTTTAGCAACTAGCCTGTGTTTGCAGTGCAATAATAATAATAATAATAATAATAATTATTATTATTATTAATATTATTTACTTACCATTTACTTCTAATAATAATTTTTATTATTAATTACAATAATTAATAAATTATTAATTATAATAATAATTATTACATTCATTTAAAATGTATATGATTGAACTATTTGAATGCTGGTTTCTTTCAAAAAAGGTGAAATTGTTCTGTTCTCTACTGGATTTGATTAATATGTGTGGAACATGTTTAGATTCGCTCAGCTATTTACTTCACATAGTGTAGATCTGTCGAATCATGACATGGAGTATTGTTTTGTTTCGATAGACAGTAACTGTATTTACGCGTTTTGACGCGCGGTGAAAACCGCCATACTACTTTCAGTACGTGGGCTATCACACTCTAATAGAACATCTCTGTGACTACGACACAGTAGCGTATTTCCTCATTGGAGGAGAAATGCCGGCAGCGAACAACGGCTGCCAGTTCCGCAATATGTTTGCTTATTTTTAATACACGCGTATGCTGAAACGCATTCGGGTGGGCGGTGTCATCAATCGATAGTTTGATGTTGTTAATTCAGCTACATTGGCACAACAGCGACATGTATTACATTACGAAATTAATTCATAATAATATTTTGAAAATATCACTGTATTTTTTCCCCCCGGCGCTGAATACTAATAATCATAATTTAAAACAAAAAAACACCGCCCCTCTGTTCTGCTCAAGACGCCCCTGTGAGTACAACGAGCACTCCCACAGTTTAATTCAAGCGCGTAGCAAACGTTAGCTAGTTGTTTGCTTAATAGGTAGCAAAAGTCACTTTTGTAAATGTTCCGATGAATTCATTGCGACTTAGGTTGTCTTAGGAGAAAACAACGAACCTGACGAAATGAACAGTAGACTGCAGGAAATCCGCGAGCGTCAAAAACTTAGGCGGCAGCTTTTAGCTCAACAGGCAAGTATTTTAAGATTAAGCACCATTGTTGTTAGCACAGTAGCTAACCCAACAATATAACAACAATAAATCATCGAGTAAGTGCTCAAATAATTTACAGTTTTCTGACAGTGCATTCTATTACGTGGGGAAATTGGAATATATTGGCGTGTATAGGACAACAGCATGGGAACTAGGGTGGATGTAAATACTAGTGCTTGCAATACGCGTCATTGTAAATGATTACACTTTAAGATGGATACGTTTGACACATTTACACGCGTTTTAATACGCATAGATTGAACAGGCATGATCATGGAGAAATTATTCAAATTGAGCAGAATTACTCACTTTTGCTTTGTCTACAGTTGGGAGCTGAGAGTGCAGATAGCATTGGGGCTGTGCTGAACAGTAAGGAGGAACTAAAAGAGATAGAAGAGACAAGAGAAACGTGCAGGTAAGAAGTTGCAAATCTCCATGGGTGCGGCATGTCTAGAGTTCCCCCTCATGATTAATAAAGCATCTATTTACCTATCATGTCTTTTGGCTCAATTCTAACTTTTTTTTTTTTTTTTTTTTTTAGTGGCTCAAAAGGCAGTGGTTGTACCGTACTATTCTGATCACTCGTACACGTGAATGCCGGGCCACCACTTTTTGTGCAAAGATTTTATTTCATTTAGCCCTTATTTATCCAGGTAAGACAATTGAGCACGTATGTTCTTTTGCAATGCTGACCTGGTTGCTGACAGCAGAGTAAAATAAGGCAAAAAAAAAGCAAATCTAAATAAAAATACAGCATATACATGAAACTGAAAAATGTACACAAGCAGCGCCCAAGCAAAACATGCAGAACCCCACCCCCTCCCCGCCCCCCACACGCGAAAGAAAATTGTCATAAATAACCAGACAAAATCTTCACCAATAAAAATACACCATCACTCCCTTCACCCAACGATTAACTGTAAGGACATGAGAGAGATGATAGTCTCATTTGACAAGAATAAGGGTGCAGGGGTCATGTGGAGACCCTTTCCAAAAAAAAATTGAATATAATGGAAAAGTTTATTTATTTCCATAATTCCATTCACAAAGTTAAACGTTAATACATTATAGATTCAGGGCCCACAGTTTAACAATTACAAGTAGTTATTTGTTTATTTTTACATAATTTGGGCTTCCATCCATCCATCCATCCATCCATTTTCTGAGCCGCTTCTCCTCACTAGGGTCGCGGGGGTGCTGGAGCCTATCCCAGCTGTCATCGGGCAGGAGGCGGGGTACACCCTGAACTGGTTGCCAGCCAATCGCAGGGCACATAGGAACAAACAACCATTCGCACTCACAGTCATGCCTACGGGCAATTTAGAGTCTCCAATTCATGCATGTTTTTGGGATGTGGGAGGAAACAGGAGAGCCCGGAGAAAACCCACGCAGGCACGGGGAGAACATGCAAACTCCACACAGGCGGGGCCAGGGATTGAATCCGGGTCCTCAGAACTGTGAGGCTGACGCTCTAACCAGTCGGCCACCGTGCCGCCAATTTGGGCTTCCAGCACACAAAAACCCATGAAGTCAGGAATTCAAAAAATTAGAATATGGTGACTTCTCAGTCTCTCAGTTTTTGTAAGAAAATAAGAAAGACATTAGGGTCACATTAAATCAATCAAAATATGGTACTTTCAAAATGATATGTTAATCTTCAATACTTGTTTGGGAATCCCTGTTCTTCACCAGTCTTCCTCCAAACCCTTGGACCTTGATTCCCGAATGAAAGGCACAATTTCATCGGAAAAGAGGAGCATGGAGCACTGGCCAAAAGTCCAGTCCTTCTTCTCCTTGGCCCAGTTGAGACACTTCCTACTTTGGTTCAGGCTCAGAAGTAGCTTGACCCGAGGAAGACGACAGTTGTAGCCCATCTCCCGGATGCGTCTGAATGTGGTGGTTTTTGAAGCTGTGACTCCCGCCTCATTCCACACTGATAATCCACTGAAGCCCACGGTCATCTCTTTTGCTAATGCATCTTCTCCTGCCACATTTTGTCCTTCCACTAGACTTTCAAGGTTCAAGGTGCTTTTATTGTCAATTCTTCATTATGCGTAACACATACAGAGGATGGAATTTATGGTAATCAAGGGACCGTGGTGCTACAAAAGAGTACAAATAATAACATCAATATAAAAAGCTCAATAAAACTATGGCATATACAGTATAAAAAAAGTATTAATTGAATGTGCAAATATCAAAGATCAGGTGACGTGTGCAACATAGTCAAGGTCAGAGAACCAAGGCAAATAAGACATATAAATAAGATGACAAAACCCCAATGCTGCTAAATTGGCTCGTGAGACCCTGGGATTATGGCGTGGGGTTGCTTTTCAGGAGCTGTGCTTGGCTCCTTTTTTTTTTTTTTTTTCCCGGATGTAGCGCCGAACTGTATTTACTGACATTGGTTTTCTGAAGTCTTCCTGAGCCCATGTGGTGATATCCTTTATACACTGATGTCGGTTTTTGATGCAGTGCCGCCTGATGGATCGAAGGTCACAGGCATTCAATGTTGGTTTTCGGCCTTGCCATAATTTACATTTTCGGCCTTTTTTGGAACGTGTTGTAGCCATAAAATTCAAAGTTAATGATTATTTGCTAAAACCAATAAACTTGATAAGTTTGACCATTAAATAGCTTGTCTTTGTAGTTTATTAAATGAAATATAGGTTGAACATGATTTGCAAATCATTGTATTCTGTTTTTATTTATGTTTAACACAACGTTCCAACTTCATTGGAATTGGGGATGTAGTTGAAGGCTGGTCAGATAACAGTTTTCATTATGTAAGCAGTTACAGAATAGAGCCAGTGGTGGCTCAAATTTAGCCTCAGGTGACCGCATCCAAATTTCATATGCAGGAAAAACACGATTCTGCCATTTTTGACCCAGGTTTTTGTTAACGTTAGTGAATGTTGTGTGTGTTGCAGGGCATCACTGGATAATTCTGCCCCTCCCTCCAAGAGAAAGACTCTGACAGAAAGCGATGACACAGAGGAAGATGTGGAGGAACAAAAAGTGAGTGTTGGTGACAGCAGCACAGCCTTGAAGTATGCGATAATTACCATTACAACTAATCTTATTGTTGTATTAAACTGACGTAACATTGTAACAAGCAGATAAAGAAAGGGACTCACTCGAAAAAAATGTTTGGAATCATGGGAAGGAACGTAAGCACTGTGCTTACCAACATTAGGCATTGTTGGGTGATCTACTGTATCTATTTTTAAGACTGTGTTAGTATTGACTATGGTACATTCGAACTTGATTACAAATTCACCGTTGCAGCAACTGAACTCTGTTATAAAGCGAGGACCCCTTGTATATAATAAAGCTTAACTCAGTTTGACCTCGTTTAATGCTATAGATTTTTTATTACCGTAATTCTTGTGTATAATGCGCACCCATGTATAATACGCACCCCAAAAGATGACCTCAAAATTACGGAAAACCCTTCAACCTATGTTTCATGCATTTTTACATTGCATGATTTTGCTTCTACCCATATGATCAAAACATGAAGTATTATCTGTATTTTCTTTTTCAAATAATTAATCTGAAGTTAAGCACTTTATTTGAACACATAATAGTTTCTTATTTACTTGCTCTTATTTTGAAATTCACAGCCCTACTTTAATTTAGTAAATGAGAAAACACCCAGTTGTGCTCATATGTTTGTTTACCCAGGCAGAATTTGTTAAGATGTGTACAATTATTTCAAGAAAACATGGAAGGACCCGGCGAAACACATTTAATTGTATTTGAATGGGATTCAAATTAAACTGTCAAGCATTTCAGAAAAGCATTATCATTAAACAAAACATAACCATAAGGAAATTAATGATGGTTGTTATTCAGTCATCAGTGGTATTTAAAAAAATAATAATAATAATTCACCAATTCTGCCTGTGTGTGTAAACTTATGAGGACAATTGTACATATATGTAATCATATTGGAATGAAAAGTGTAGGCTACACCTTTTTCATAACCTCTAGGTGGCATGCTAGAATGAAAGTGTACACCTTTTTCATAACCTCTAGATGGGGGCATACATTTATAAAATGTGAGTCGTTTTCTTTTTCTCCTATACCTATGTACAACCCCAATTCCAATGAAGTTGGGACGTTGTGTTAAATAAACAAAAACAATACAATAATTTGCAAACGATTATCAACCTATATTTAATTGAATACACAGCAAAGACAAGATATTTAATGTTCAAACTGATAAACTTTATTGTTTTTAGCAAATAATAATTAACTTAGAATTTTATGCCTGCAACACAAAAAAGCTGGGACAGTGTCACCTTTTCTTTTAACAACATTCAATTTGGGAACTGAGGACACTAATTGTTGAAGCTTTGTAGGTAGAATTCTTTCCCATTCTTGCTTGATGTAGAGCTTCAGCTGTTCAACAGTCCGGGGACATCGTTGTCGTATTTTACGCCTCATAATGCGCCACGCATTTTCAATGGGAGACAGGTCTGGACTGCAGGCAGGCCAGTCTAGTACCCGCACTCTTTTACTACGAAGCCACACTGTTGTAACACGTGCAGAATGTGGTTTGGCATTGTCTTGCTGAAATAAGCAGGGACGTCCATGAAAAAGACGTTGCTTGGATGGCAGCATATGTTTCTCCAAAACCTGTATGTACCTTTCAGCATTAATTTGTGCCTTCACAGATGTGTAAGTTACCCATGGCAGTGGCACTGACACAGCCCCATACTATCACAGATGCTGGCTTTTGAACTTTGCGTCCATAACAGTCCGGATGGTTCTTTTTCTCTTTGGGCCGGAGGACATGACATCCACAATTTCCAAAAACAATTTGAAATGTGGACTCGTCGGACCACAGAACAGTTTTCCACTTTGCATCAGTCCATCTTAGATGAGCTCGGGCCCAGAGAAGCCGCCAGCGTTTCTGGGGGTTGTGGATGAATGGCTTTTCCTTTGGATAGTAGAGTTTTAAGTTGCACTTACGGATGTAGCGCAAAACTGTATTGACTGACATTGGCTTTCTGAAGTGTTCCTGAGCCCATGTGGTGATATCCTTTATACATTGATGTGGGTTTTTGGTACAGTGCCGCCTGAGGGATCGAAGGTCACGGGCATTCAATGTTGGTTTTCGGCCTTGCCGCTTACATGGAGTGATTTCTCCAGCTTCTCTGAACCTTTTGATGATATTATGGACTGTAGATGAGGAATTCCCTAAATTCCTTGCAATTGTACGTTGAGGAACATTGTCCTTAAACTGTTCGACTATTTTCTCACACATTTGTTCACAATTAGGTGAACCTCGCCCCATCTTTGCTTGTGAATGAGCAATTCAGGGACGCTCCTTTTATACCTAATCATGGCACCCACCTGTTCCCAATTAGCCTGTTCACCTGTGGGATGTTTCAAACAGGTGTTTGATGAGCATTCCTAAACTTTCTCAGTCTTTTTAGCCACCTGTTCCAGCTTTTTTGGAACGTGTTGCAGCCATAAAATTCTAAGGTAATGATTATTCGCTAAAAATAAAGTTTATCAGTTTGAACATTAAATATCATGTCTTTGTAGTGTATTCAATTAAATATAGGTTGAACATGATTTGCAAATCATTGTATTTTTGTTTTTATTTGTTTAACACAACGTCGCACCTTCATTGGAATTGGGGTTGTATAATGCAATGATGATTGTGATTTTTTTGGGGAAAAAATGCAAATTATGCACGAGAAATTACAGTAAACCGACAACAAGCAGCTGTTGGCCAATCTTGCATGTTGAAAACAAGAAATATCCAAATAAATGTTATGCGTCTAGTTTGTCAAAGAGCAAATGGCGCCAAATGGATGATCCGTGGAGGCATAGAAATACATAAAAATAAATTAATTTCAGTCTGAGAGCATTCTAGGGTGATGTTTGAAGCGATTTCAGTATATTTTATCTGTGCATTTTTGTATATTTTATGAGTGCATCTTAGTATATTATTTGAGTGCATTTTAGGATGACATGTGAATTTGTCTCACTATGGTGTGTACAAATATTGTACTGTATTTATGTGTATGAGGGCAGGGTTGGCACTGGGTCATACAACCTCTTAGCCAATGTGGCTAAATAGAATTAAAAAAATCTCACAGCCACACCTGTGTAGTTAGCCACAACATCACGCGTTTATGTGGCTAAACCTTTAGCCACACTTAGCGAGTCCTCATCACTCGGAAGCCGATAAGCTTTTAACGATGTGGGATCAATTAAAACTACAGAGTCATCAATCAGGACTGGGGCTGAGCAATTTGGGAAAATACTCTAATTGTGATTTATTTTTAAACAAATATTGTGATTGCGATTCAGCATGCAATATTTCGAAGGAGGTTTTTTAAATATGCATGTTTCATGCATTTTACGAAACAGAGGAAAAAAGTAAACCAGCAACATTGTTCACACACGGCAGAATGAGTGCGCTCACCTGAACTTTTATCACAAAGGGCTTTTGACGCAGGCGAATTTGATTCGTCAGCGTGGCTAATGTGGGCAATATTTGCTTCGCCTCATCCTGTTTCAATTAGCCATTGGCGAACGGGCAGGGCGAAGCCTGTATTAGAGTATTTTTCAGTGGAAACTGAGCCTAACCAAAGCAACAGCGTTACTTGACAATATACTGTATAGTGTGTACACGGACTTCATGGTCACCACGAAACAATATGAGCCCATGACTGACATGCCATTCTGGTTATTAGCATCACTCACTCACAGCATGTACATATGTCATACATGTAAAATATTATTTTGTTGTCAAAAGCCATTCCCAAATGTTGTTTCAGCTAGTGTATAGAATGAAACCACTGTTCAGATGTTTCAGGTCTCCCGAAAGTAAAACCTATTCGCATCAAAGTCACTGTTCTGTTTGATATATTTTCACAAAAAGCTAATTTCCTCTGATTTTTTAGATAAACGGCTGAATTTTGTAAAACCAATGTTCTACTTTTATACAAGGATGGAAAAAGTTAGAATCAAACTTTTTTTTCCTGGTGAAAGAAGAGAGTATTCTTTCATTTGGTCGATTTGGCGTTTAACCATAAAACACAATATTCTATGGGTCTTGAAGAATCCGTCAAAATGCTCAAGAACGCCTCGTAATTTGGAATGGGCTGCTATGAAAGCGGCTAGCATTGAATAAGTTGCATCATTGAATCATTGTTGACGTCGTGCTGTCGTACACCTGATCTGCTTTACAGTAGGCGCATATGACTTTCATCTTTTTTTTTTTTTTTTTTTTTTTTTTTTTACTTCAAATGATCCCAAACCTTTGACACCCTCTGTCTTTTCCTCTGCCTTGTCTTCTCCCCCACCACCGCCAGCCCCATTGCCGTTATTATATTTTCCCCATGAATTGTTGCTCTCGGTTGCACTGTTGTTCTGATTCATATAATTGTGAATACCAGCAAATCCTTCTGTTGTTGTTGTGTCAGGAGGAGGTGGAAGTGCTGCCGCCTGAGGAAAGCAACCCATACGAGGAAGTTTACAAGGACTCAAGTACTTTCCTTAAGGTTGGAACATAACATTCTTGCGCATAAACTGCAAGTAGTACTTTGGCTTTAATTATGCGCTTGTTGAATGTGTTTCCACCTTGGTGTGTCGCTTAATAACGGAGTATTAGTGGCTGCTCTCACTGCAGCTGCAGTTCTACATCACTAGGGATGGGAATTGATAATATTATTCCAATTCCATTTTGAATACTGCTCACTGCGATTCAATTCTTTGTCAATTCTCTTATCGATTCTCAAATTTGTAGTTTGGGGAGAAAAATGTCCAGGGGACTTTAAATAGATAGATAAATAATAGTAAATGAATAAAATCAAATTAAATTAATTATATGCAGGCTTTTCAAATTAATATAAATATTATAAACAAAGAAAAACGATTAATGTGACGCAGTGCGGCTTATGTATGCAAAGTTCCTGACTTAAAAATGTACCCTGAATGCATCTTAAGTACAACCCCAATTCCAATGAAGTTGGGACGTTGTGTTAAACACAAATGAAAACAGAATACAATGATTTGCAAATCATGTTCAACCTATATTTAATCGAATACACTATAAAGACAAGATATTTAATGTCCAAACTGATAAACTTTATTGTTTTTAGTGAATAATCATTAACTTAGAATTTCATGGCTGTCACATGTTCCAAAAAAGCTAGGACAGGTGGTAAAAAAAATTCCTGTTTGGAACATCCCGCAGGTGAACAGGCTAATTGGGAACAGGTGGGTGCCATGATTGGGTATAAAAGGAGCTTCTCTGAATTGCTCAGTCATTCAGAAGCAAAGATGGGGCGAGGTTCACCTCTTTGTGAACAAGTGTGTGAGAAAATAGTCGAACAGTTTAAGCACAATGTTCCTCAACGTACAATTACAAGGAATTTAGGGACATCATCATCTACGGTCCATAATATCATCAAAAGGTTCAGAGAATCTGGAGAAATCACTGCATGTAAGCGGCAAGGCCGAAAACCAACATTGGATGCCCGTGACCTTCGATCCCTCAGGCGGCACTGCATCAAAAACCGACATCAATGTATAAAGGATATCACCACATGGGCTCAGGAACACTTCAGAAAACCAATGTCAGTCAATACAGTTTTGCGCTACATCCGTAAGTGCAACTTAAAACTCTACTATCCAAAGCAAAAGCCATTCATCAACAACCCCCAGAAATGCTGGTGGCTTCTCTGGGCCCGAGCTCATCTAAGTGGAAAAGTGTTCTGTGGTCCGACAAGTGCACATTTTAAATTGTTTTGGGAAATTGTGGACGTCATGTCCTCCGGACCAAAGAGAAAAAGAACCATCCGGACTGTTATGGACGCAAAGTTCAAAAGCTAGCATCTGTGATGGTATGGGGCTGTGTTAGTGCCAATGGCATGGGTAACTTACACATCTGTGAAGGCACCATTAATGCTGAAAGGTATATACAGGTTTCGGAGAAACATATGCTGCCATCCAAGCAACGTCTTTTTCATGGACGCCCCTGCTTATTTCAGCAAGGCAATGCCAAACCAAATTCTGCACGTGTTACAACAGCGTGGCTTCGTAGTAAAAGAGTGCGTGTACTAAACTGGCCTGCCTGCAGTCCAGACCTGTCTCCCATTGAAAATGTTTGCCGCATTATGAAGCGTAAAATACGACGACGGAGACCTGGACTGTTGAACAGCTAAAGCTGAGCATCAAGCAAGAATGGGAACGAATTCCACCTACAAAGCTTCAACAATTAGTGTCCTCAGTTCCCAAACGTTTATTGAATGTTGTTAAAAGAAAAGGTGACACTGTCCCAGCTTTTTTGTGTTCCAGCCATAAAATTCTAATGATTATTTGCTAAAAACATTAAGGTTAATCAGTTTGAACATTAAATAAATTGTCTTTGTAGTGTATTCAATTAAATATAGGTTAAAAATGGTTTGCAAATCGTTGTATTCTGTTTTTATTTGTTTATTTAACACAACGTCCCAGCTTCATTGGAATTGGGGTTGTACATAGGTATAGGAGAAAAAGAAAATGACTCACATTTTATAAATGTATGCCCCCATCTAGAGGTTATGAAAAAGCTGTACACTTTCATTCTAGTATGCCACCTAGAGGTTATGAAAAAGGTATAGCCTACACAGTGGTAAACAAGACCCTCTCCCAGCTTTTTTGGAATGTGTTGCAGCCATAAAATTCTAAGTTAAAGATTATTTGCTAAAAACAATAAAGTTCATCATTTTGGACATTAAATATCTTGTCTTTGTAGTGTATTCAATTAAATATAGGTTGAGCATGATTTGCAAATCATTGTATTGTGTTTTTATTTATGTTTAACACAACATCCCAACTTCATTGGAATTGGGGTTGTATATCCCTGTAGAGAGTCAAAGTAATTGATCTTGTCCTTGGTCCTCTGCAACAAAAGACCTGTTGTGGGGGACACCTACAGCCACTGCATCAGACAGGGGCTTTGCTGCCCACTGGATGAGATTGCAGCCAACAGCCCCACAGAGCTGAATACTGCATTAAATATCTTGTCTTTGTAGTCTATTCAATTAAGTATAGGTTGAACATGATTTGCAAGTCATTATATTGTTTTTATTAATTTTAACACAACGTCCCAACTTCATTGGAATTGGAGTTGTATCTTGCAGCAAGCATGTGATGTATGTTCTTCTGCTGTCCCTGAGCATGCTTTTAGCTGTTTAATGACACCCCAGTTGAAGTTTAATGTAAAACTAAATGCACTAGAAAAATAATTACACACATTGTGTATTTAAATACAAGATACATAGTTTTAAAGATCGCCAGTTTAATGCTAACACTCAATGGAAAACCGTATTGATGGGCTAGCTAAAATTAGCATTAGCTCAGGGGAGTGATTTACCTTAAATAGGGCTGCACAATTATTCAAACTTTAATCGTGATCACTATTTTGGTTGCCAGGATTAAATGAGCCAGATCGTCAATGACCTTTTACATTTAAAATGCGGGCACTGCTCCATATGAAAAGTGTTTCATGTATAGCAGTGCCCGCAACTTAGTCAGCCGGCCACCAGGGGCGAACGTATGGTTAAGGCTTCATTAAGGGCCAGCGCCACGCTCTGTGGCAAACTTCAAAATAAAAGCTTAAAATGGCATTGATAGTAACATATGAAGCTTTTATTTTGAAGTTGGCCCTCTCAACACGTTGGCAGAGAGGTGGCGTGTCACACCAAGACACTATTAACAATTGTTGTAGCAGCTGCCTTGACTTCAACTATTCGGCTGGCCTGACCGCAGTAAAAAAAATGCCAGGAGCAAATAAAAAACGAAATCACAACTGTTGAGTAGTTTGCAGTTTGTGACAGTGCACGACTGACCAATGGACAAGCAGAACAACGGAGACGTACAGTCCTTGACAGTTCACTATATTGACAATGGGGATTTTCAAATGAAAAGTTGGTGCCTGCAGACTTACTGTGGTTTATGCATTAACTGTATTTTCTTCCATTAAGTTGCAATTCGTGATTGCACTTTGTAATAGCATATTTATTCAGTTAGCCCTTGGTAACGTTGAAATCCTTCGGTGTACATTTATTTTTTAATTATAATCTATCATTTTGCCTCATTTTGCACTGAAAACTGTTACATATTGTTTGGTGAAAAGTAGTGCAATAAAGATTATTCCGTAACATTAAGAGTAATCGTGACTAAGAATCGTGATTACGATATAGATCAATAATCAATAATTGTGCAGTCCTAACCATAAAATAACAAATATTCACATGCAAATGCTGTAGTAACGCATACAGTCAGGTCATATAACAATACTCAGGCATAGGCTGTATTCTTCCTAATCTGTGAAAAATTAGTTTATTAAAGTTCTGTGGTGACTTTCTCCTACCCTTTATTTAATTTTTATTTATTTATTTATTTAGCTTTCAGCAAACATAGTAGTGATGGGAGATTATTGACAAAGTCATGATCACGATTATTTTGACAAATGAAATCACAATTAATAAACACAATTATTAATTGATTTCGAAACATAGCATTTACTTTACCAAAACTCAATTTTAAATACAACATAATAGAACAACCAGAAAGTAATTTAGTAACAAGTAGAATAATAATATATAAAAAATATAGAAATAAAAAACAAATAAATACAGGCATGGCTAAAAATATTGGCAAGCCTTGGGTGACTGCATTGTATATTATATATATTTCTTTAAAAAATTCCACTCAATATTCTGGCATTTAGTAAATAGAAATAATGGTAATCCTAATTAACACTAACAGGAACATTTTAGTCTGCTTTCATGTCAGACAGTCAAGGGGGGAAAAAGCCTTTGAGTCTTTTTATACAAAGCCATGAAAGTATCTACTGTTCCTGCTGTGCGTGCTTGGGCCTCTTGGGGACACTGTGGTATGATGTATGCATGGAGCTGCATATTACAGTAAGACAAAAAAAGAGTAGAGGAAGAAAGTTGCAATAAAACTTTATTAAACTTGTTTTTCACAGATTAAAAAGAATATATGCCTTTGGGCATTGTTATATTGTCTGTCTGTATGTGTTACTACGGCGTTTGTATGTAAATATTTATTTGAAGGTCAATCCCTCCTGTGATCGAATGCAAATGTTAGCTATGCTGTAGGATGCCTCCCGGACGCCTCCTTGGTGAGGTGTTCCGGCATGTCCCACGGGAGGAGACCCGGGTACAACCCAGGACACGCTGGAGAGACTATGTCTCTCGGCTGGCCTGGGAACGCCTCGGGATCCCCTTGGAAGAGCTGGAGGAAGTGGCTGGGGAGAGGGAAGTCTGGGCTTCCCTGCTGAGGCTGCTGCCCCTGCGACCCAACCTCGGATAAGTGGAGGAAAATGGATGGATGTGTGGTTTGGATTTAAATATTTAATGTGAGTAATTATTTTTGTTGTGCGTTAAGTTTTACAATAAACCAACTGCGGTGTCAATAAACAGCCTAAAGCATGCTCAGGGAAGGCAAAAGAACATGTCACAAGCAACACAGGGCTTGTTCAGTGCGCGTTTACAACATGGGAACTTGCATACACAACCCGCACCGCTGCACATTAATCGTTTTTCTTCGATTATAACGTTTTTATGATCATTAGAAAGCAAAATCAAAATCACAATTACATTTCGATTAATCGCTCAGCCCTAACGTGTAGCACCATGCTTGCATCACACTACATTGCCCCTAAGAGGCCAAGGCAAACCTCCGGTCGAGGTTTCTGAGGGTGGATTTTAGTGTAACGCCTGTAAAAATTGCATTTGCTGTTTCCTAGAATGTATTACTGTCGTTAAAAATACTGAATCACGTTTTGACTGCGTTAAAATGCATCTTTAATGCATTATTTTGTACAGACAGGGTTTGACAGTTAAAGTGGTGTCATTTTTAGTAGTGTATAGTTAAATTGGTGTGGTTTTTATTCTTACTGCTGCTTTTGGTGGCAATCTGGCACCTTTGCTCAAAATGGTTAGAGTGATATATATACTATTGATACCACCTGCAGGCCCATCATACTATGAATGTTAGATGGTCCACATGTTGCGTGAAGTGCATAACATGCGCGATTGTGTCATGCGTCCTTACTAGAAGAGATGAACCATTTGAGAATTTAGGGAACGATTCCAAGAAATCTTTAACTTTAGAACCGGTTCTCGATTCCCATCCCTATACATCACATTAACTACAACCACAGAACACGTTGTTTAACTAATACCTAAGACCTCTATGACAGGTTGCAAAGGAAGAATATGTACTAGACTTTACACCGATCTGATCGGCTTGATCGGTAGCGGAAGATAATTAGAATTTTATGCTGATCGGCTTTGTCATAATTCGCTGATTCGATCTGCAAAATACATTTACTCCACGTCGCCGTCGTATACAGTGTATTCGAATCCAAAAGCTAGTTAATTTTTAGCCTTGTCGTGTGTCTTTTGACGTACCGTAATTTCTCGTGTATAATGCGCATTTTTTCAAAAATTGTCAAAAAGTCAATAGTAGGCATTCTACATGGGTATAAGGGCAAATGAAAAAAACTTTCACATTTTATAAATGTATGCCGCTATCTCGTGGTTATAAAAAAGCTATACACTTTCATTCCAAAATGCCACCGCCACCCAGAGGTTAGGAGAAAGGTGTACACTTTCATTCTAATATGCCACCACCTTCTAGTGGTTATAAAAAAAGGTGTAGCCTACACTTTCATTCCTATATAACGGGGGTACGTATGACTTCATATATGTACAGTTGTCCTCATAAGTTTACATACCCTGGCAGAATTTGTGTATTTTTTTTAAATTTTAAATATGACTGATGACTGAATAACAACCATCATTAATTTATTTGTTTTGTTTAATGATGCTTTTCTGAAATGCTTGACAGTTTAATTTGAATCCCATTCAAATAAAATTAAATGTGTTTCGCCTGGTCCTTCCATGTTTTTTCCATTTTACACATCTTAACAAATTCTGCCTGGATAATCAAACATATGAGCACAACTGTGTGTTTTCTCATTTACTAAATAAAAGTAGGGCTGTGAATTTCAAAATAAGAGCAGGTAAATAAAAAAAGGTATTACATGTTCAAATAAACAACAAAATACAGATAATACTTGTTTTGATCATATGGGTAGAAGCAAAATCATGCGTTGTAAAAATGCATTATACATAGGTAGACGGGTTTTCCAGAATTTTGAGGTCAACTTTGGGGGTGCGTATTATACACGAGAAATTACAGTAGTACTGTAAATACCTGACCGCCAATAAAGTTATTTAAAAAAAAAAAAAAGCATGTCGGTGTTAGACAGACAACACGTCTGAGACAGACAATACCTGACAACAAAATGGGGGGAAAACTTGTGCTGGTGGTCAGTGCTCGGGAGAGGATTGCTTGAGGAATGTTCACGTACTTTTAATACGATACCGCTCGCAAGCAGGCAACAAAATGTTATGTAGCCTAGCAAGCTAGTGCTAGCACTGACGGTTGTACGACGGTTGTACGGCGTTATGTTGAATCATGCTCTTAAGTTTTGGTATGTGTGAAATAAGTAATTATAGTAAGTTAGCACCCATTATTTTTGTCATGTTGGAATGTTGGTTTGACCTGACTGATTAGAATCATGACATGACTTGAATAGAGAATAATTTTGAAGATACTCAGTATACAGTACACAAGTATACAGGAAGTCCTCGAGTTACGACGTACTTGACCTACGACGTTTCGACTTTACAACGCCCGAGCCTCGTCCGGCATTTTGTCCCCAGCACCATAGTGTTTCTACTTAGCTAGTGCATAGTGCTTGTCTGTATTTGTGTGCCGGGAGTATCTTTGCCTTTTTCGCCCTCCTTTTTACACACTCTCCGCAGTAATGGTAAGTACAGAATCTTGTTTTTTTATTTTAATGTATTTTAGTTTCTTTCTACGAAGTGTTAACCTTTCCTGCTACGGTCACCTGACCGTGGTCGGGAGGTTGTCCTCCTCGGGGTTTACTCCCTTCTCTCATTGCACAGCTGAGCTGGGTGGCGGCAAAAATAAAAGCACGAAGCACCGATTTGCTGCTTTAATGGCTCCTCTGCACATTCAATGTCAACGGGTCCGCCGCTAATCGCTACGCTTCCCCGGTCGGTGTCACTACACTTGCCACTGTTCACACTCGCACCTGCGCGCACTCCTTCCTCCTTCACAGTCCCGCCGGACGACGCCTGCGCAGTCCCGTTTCACTCACACATCGACGCACGCGCGCACACACACTGATCTTGCGGTCACAATCACGTGGGACAATACCCATAACCGAAGTATTTAGATGTAAATTTCTACTTTAACGGTGAAATCCGACTTATGCAGAAATTCGAGTTATGTCGCCAGCGTAGGAACGGAACTCGTTCTTTACCACAGTGCTTGCGTTGTACATTGTGTTATTAGACAGCATGTGTACATAATGTTGCGGACGGTGTTCGCTCCATTTATTTACTTTCAGGGTACGCAGAGTTTGAACCCTCACAATGATTACTGTCAGCACTTTGTCGACACAGGCCACAGGCCACAGAACTTCATTCGAGATGTCGGTGAGTGTATTTTGCGCGGGTGAGTGTTGGTGTATACACACGTTAAATCTGTCTTTTTTACGGGGGGGATCAGGCTTGGCTGATCGATTTGAGGAGTACCCCAAACTGCGAGAGCTGATCCGACTGAAGGACGAACTCATCTCCACGACAAACACCCCTCCCATGTACGCTAAGCAAGCAAGTTCAACTACATTTTCCTATTATTTGTAACTCCAAAAGTCAACTCCCACAAAAGTCGTACAATTTTCAGTTTAAAAAAAATATATATATATGTCTCAAAAGTCAATTAAAACTTGAGCTATCAGCAAAAGTTATTTTCAAATCTTAGCTCAATGTGCTTCTAAGGCAGAATTTTCTCTTCACGTCCACTTACCCAATTCCAATTTACTGTCTATGTCCGACTGCTATTTCCTTTACATTTCAAGTGACACCTATCTGATATGGCTGTGTTTACATTCAGTGCCACAGCATCAATACTGGACAGTGACAACATGAATGTATACAGTAATGAATAAATAATACAAATATTTAACGATACATAGTGTTTAGTTGACCTTGGCTGACTGAGCAAAAAAAAAAAATAATTGGGTGACAAATTAAATGAAATTGGATATTTTCCCACAGTGTTTGGGAAAAACTTGTCTATGCTTTCACTGTAGTTTGTAAAGCAGGTTTTTTTAAACATGCTTGTGTTGTATGGGCTGACGCAGGTGTATATATACTAAAATGCATTATTCACGCACCTGCCTTGACTCACATGATTTTAAGTGATATCCCATTCTAAATCCATCGGGTTTGATATGATGTTGGTCTACCCTTTGCAGCTGTAACAGTTTCAAGTCTTGTGGGAAGGCTTTCAACAAGGTTCAGGAGTGAGTTTATGGAAAGTATTGCACATTCTTTCCTGAGCATATTTGTGAGGTCTAGGGTTGGGCATCGAACTGGTACTGGAACTGGTACTACTGGTACTAACGTTCCGGTTATCCCGGAACCGTTCAAATTTAAAAATTTCGGTTCCCAGTTTCGATGCCTTGTCCTCCAGCTGGGAAAACGAAGTGGCAAAAAGCAACGAAGAAGCAGTGTAAACCAACGAAGGAGAATGGGCACGATAACGTGCTTGTGCCCAATGGCAGCGACGGCGAACAAAAGTGTGTCTTAACTTTCTTAAAATCAAAAACTGCGCGGAGCTTCGGTGAAGTCAACTCCCAGTCAGTTGGGTAAAACAATAAAATATGTCAATTCCAACCTTGAGACATCTAACAAGGTAAGCGGTTGGTTGCACTTTTGCACTGATGGTTTTTAGCGTTTATTTTAGTCTTCAAACCAACATAAGCTTCTATGACAAAAAAAAAAAAAAGCTTGACATTGGGCTAAAATTTCACCGTAGCAACTTGACGTCACAATGAATTGGGACAAAATTCACATAAATGTCTCATAGTATCACAAACACTCACCTTTGTGCCACATCGGTGGGTAGTGAAAGGAATCAGCGTTGAAGTTAGTTTTCATGCCAAAATGCTGAGTTCCGGTGCGTACCCTTCAAAATAAAAGGCTACAAGCTTAAAATAAGAAGTCAAGTTTTAACTTGACTTATAAACCATTTGACCTGATGAAACAGAAGTCTTTTAACACTGCTGTGAGTGAAGTCAACTGAGTGAGTGAAACAATAAAATCAAATAGTTAAAACAGGTAATAAATATTTTAACAATGCTATATTTAACTTTTAGCTGAAGCATTAATTAATGAATATTAAATCAATTGGGTTAGTTCCACACACATTGCCTTTTAGTTCATAGGTTTGATATTGATACTGGTTATAAAGAACATCGAGTAAAATGTTCATTTTATTCTATGCTGCAGGCTGCTAAAAAAACGGATGTTCATAATTTGGACACCCTTTGTCAAGGTTCATAAACACACAGATGAGAGTTTGCCAGGCTTTCTCATCCAACATCAGTGTGTAACCTCACAAATGTGCTTCTGGAAAAATGGTCATCACTTCCCATAAACACACTTCTAAACCTTGTAGAAAGCATTTCCAGAAGAGTTTAAGATGTTACGATTGCCGAGCGTGGACTCATGTCATATTAAACCCTATGGATTAAGAATGGGATGTCACTTCAGTTCATATCTGAGTCAAGCAGGTGAGCAAATACTTTTTGGCAATGTAGTTTATGTCACCAATTGGTGTATTTTGATGAGGTTTCATTGATGAGGTATATCTGATCTGTGCATTTATGCTGCACTCGTAGCAGATATCCGATACATATCTTTTCTTTTAAAATCCACATTCGCAAGATGCCTGATTCCAGTCTGAAGATATCGGATTCCATGCTTTATATGACGCATATCCAGATTGTGCCAATTGAGAGCAAAAATGTGTAATTCTCACTTTAAGCATGCAATATAACTCAGGACTGTAATTTTGGCCTTTTAGCCTTTTTTTTTTCAGTGTGAGCGGGTAAAAAATTAATGTGGTCGCATTTTCGTGAGTGCCTGTTTTAATGCTCCCTTAACAGTCTCACTATATGAGAGGTGGTTGAAAGTCACCGTCTTTTACACTGTTTTAGTCAAACTCATCCACCTGGATGCTCTCCTTTCTGAATAAAGAGTGCTTTCTAGACATTATGAAACTCCAATGGGCGTGCCCACAAGTGCACGTTCAGCCATCTCGCCACGGCGAGCGCGAGCCTCGCTTGGCGGAGTGCTGCCCTGCGTCGTCAGGCGAGGAGGTGCTGTTGAAAAGATTGCAGATAGTACTGGTACCCACGCACATTCACAATGACATGACATCTATCGGTCAACTAATCTTTAATAACCCTGTCTTCCTGAAGTGGGATCTCCAACTCGGCAAGGGAGACAAAGCTCAGGCTATGTTCACACTGCAGGTCAATTCAGATTTATTTTTTTGCCCAACGTGACATTTGTCAGATTTTTTTCATGTCAATGTGAACAGGACAATTCCGAGTGGAGTATGGAGGCTCACTGGGCACACATCCTACCTATACGTAATCAAATGGCGACAAACATCACAATTGTTTTGACAAAACAGACGGCGGCCGAGCAGAAAACAGTCAGTGGCGAAAAGAAGATTCTTTAGAACTGATAAATATAACAAAATGTTGGCTCCGGTTGCAAAAAATCCTTGAAATCGCTACAAATGCGTCATGACGATACCTACATGAGGGGCCGTATTTACTTCTGTCACCACGGCGACTCGTGGTTGTGCGCATGCGTAATGTAATGCATGCAGATCCTTTCTTTCTCCATACTTAGGCCTTTCCATCACTTTGGTCGAGGTTTACCTTGGTCTCATCTGTCCATAAAACTTAGTTCCAAAACTTTTGTTGACCATCTCTGGAGTTTGCAAAATCCAATCTGGCCTTCTGATTCCTTTTGCTGATGAGTGGTTTGCATCTTGTGGTATGGCCTGTATATTTCTTCTCTCGAAGTCTTCTTCCAACAGTGGATTGTGATCGCTTCACCCCTGCCCCGTGGAGGCGGGTCATCGATGCCTTCCATCCACAGTTGAAGCAGCATTTGTTTTTGTAATGTGAATGACTACATAAAAAGATCGGATTTGACAAAAAAATTCGAGTTGGGCATCATGCCCCGCAGTGTGAATTTAGCCTTAAAAGCTCGACATGAAACTCAGGCTCTCGGCTTCTCACGTAAAACATAACCTGTATAGCTACATGTGTTGTTGTACATTTATAAGGCTGAGAAGCGTTGGGAGTACACAACTCTCGCCTTTATATATTCCGACTCTCAGTGGAAATTGGACATACCGTCACCGCACTGTGTCATGAGTCTCACTACCCACACTGTAACTGTGTTTGCTCAACTTAAAACAAAATTGCAATTTACATACTGGGGCGCAACGATGGACGACTGGTTAGCACATCTGCCTCACAGTTCTGAGGACCCGGGTTCAAATCCGGCCTCGCCTGTGTGGAGTTTGCATGTTCTCCCCATCCTGGCGTGGGTTTTCTCCAGGTACTCCCGTTTCCTCCCACATGCCAAAAACATGCATGGTAGGTTGATTGAAGACTCTAAATTGTCTGTAGGTGTGTATGTGAGTGCGAATGGTTGGTTGTTTTTGTGTGCCCTGCAATTGGCTGGCGACTGGTTCAGGGTGTACCCCGCCTCTCGCCAAAGATAGCTTGGGTAGACTCCAGCACACCCGCGACCCTAGTGAGCATAAGCGGTATGGAAAATGTTTTCCTCACTTTGTCTTTCATAGGTGAAGAGTACCTATGATGGAAATTACAGGCCTGTTTCATCTTTTTAAGTGGGAGAACTTGCACAATTGCTGGCTGACTAAATACTTTTTTGCCACACTGTACAAGTGCGATTGTGTGTCATCATCAGGTACCTGCAGGCCGACCCGGAGCACTTTGACCTGCAGGATTTAAAAAGTGAGTTTGATGTCATCCTACTTGAGCCGCCTTTAGAGGAATATTACAGAGAGTCAGGCATCAGCCACACAGAGCGCTTCTGGACCTGGGATGATGTAAGTTTGCATACTAACTTGATGTTCTTTTTTCTGTTATTTTTTTCTTAGGCAGAATTGTAAGAATGTATATAGTACAGTGTTTTCACCATCATGAAAAACCTGGAAAAGTTATGCACATTGAAAATGTATTTTCCATGTCCTTGAAAAGTTGTGGGGGGAAAAAAAATCTATAAAGTTTTGAAAAAGTCATGGAAATATTGCATGGGTAATGTTTGGAATGCATAAAAAAATAAAATGGTGTAACATGCGATTAAAATTTGATTTGACCCAAAAATGCGATGTCATATTCGTACTTGGATACCAACTCCGAATGTATGTGTGCGCACGCGTGAGCAAGCAGAAGTGTAGTTTAACTTAAAAAAATAACCACGCGACTCCGTACAACACCTCCAATAAGATTATATCGTGCAAAGTACGTTGCGCGACTAACATGGTTAAACCACCTGGGACACATCGTGCAGGAGTAACAGAGTGCCGTTCGCCCCCTAGTTGCGTCCTGGTTGCTGTTTTTTTTTTCTTTTTTGGGGGGGGGGTCGCAGATTTTGTCACCATGGACCCATCTTTGATGTGCTCCCTGCGGCTTCGACCCTCAGCCAAACACCGCACCTGAGTCAGAATCAGGTGGGTAAAACAATAAAATACGTCTTGTGCCAACATTGAGGCAGTTAACAAGTTAAACTAGAACTAAAACGGCGGGACAACTCAAACACGAATAACTGCCTCTAACATTAGCACGTGTATTTGCACTGGAGGCTACTTCCTCTGTCAAGTACGCTCAAGTACACTGCTTTAAAAGGCAGATATGTCAATATTTGTCAACTGTGGGCCTTTGAAGCCCTTTGAGACTTCTGATTAAGGGCAAATTAACTTGAACTGAGGTGATCGTTTTCCGGTTTTATTGTCAACTCAACACTATCTTGCCAAGTCTTTTTTTTGTATGTTTTTTGTTTGTTTTTGTTTTTTACTAAATCTACACACCAGGTTTCCCAACAATGGGAGGTCAGTAACATGAGCCTGTGAAAGTATAAACTTCCCTGTGTGAAATAAACATAACTTTTAAATTGAGTTTCAGAAGTTTGATATTAATACTGGGTAAAAAAAAAAAAAATAGCCCTGTGAGAAATTAAAACGGAGGGGCTCCAAACTTCACAGTGACTTCTTTGTTACATCCTTCGCAATGATGTATGGTTGGTTGAAAACAACCAAGTGAGAGATGAGAACAAACTTCTTTTATCCTGCCTTGCCACCCAGTTTAGAAAGTAAGTACTGTAGTACAAAGCAGGCAAACAACAGGGGTTGTGTCAAATATTGATTTTAGTTTATAAAGCAGGCTTCTAAAAAAGGGATGGCTGTAGTTTGGACAACCTTGATTTAAACCATAAAAACGTTTTTTTAACTTGGCCTGCCCCCTAAAAGAATCAGGAGTTGTTACAAATCAGAAGTAAGAAACGGAATCTGAACCAGAATCATTCAAAGTCGAAGAAGGCCCAACCAGACTCTCCGGCATCTCCTCTCAATGTGGATTCTGAAATATTTGCAAACAAAACGCCGTGAATACTTAATTCTTTCAGTCTTGAAAATAAACTGAAAGGTTTTGGAAAAGTGATTGAAAAGCCATAGAAAACTATTGCTAAGAAAGTGAATGAGCCCAGATATAAGTACATGTGAGCAGCTACACTGGAATTGTGGTAATGTACAAACATACTGTAGGGTATGTACGCCTTCCCCGGCTGCCGTCTTTATCCAGCAGAGGGCAACTTGCACTTATCTGAACATTCATTTGGCTTAACTGTCCAGTCCTGTCCACTTGTGTAACATTTCATTCATTGATTCATTCATTCATCTTCCATACCGCTTATCCTCACGAGAGTCGCGGGCGTGCTGGAGCCTATCCTAGGTGACTCTGGGCAAGAAGTAGGTTACACCCTGAACTGGTCGCCAGCCAATTGTAGGGCACATATAAACAAACAACCATTCGCACTCACATTCCCACCGACGAACAATTTAGAGTCTTCAATTAACTTACCATGCATGTTTTTGGGATGTGGGAAGAAACCGGAGTACCCGGAGAAAACCCACCCGGGCTCGGGGAGAACATGCAAACTCCAAACAGGTGAGGCCGGATTTGAACCCGGGTCCTCAGAACTGTGAGGCAGACGTGGTAAACAGTCGTCTACTCTTCCACTTTATATAACATTTATTTGACTTAATTTTATTTTATGACTCTTAACGCGGAGGCAGTGTAGTGGCCTCATGGTTGGCATGTTTGCCTCACACGGCTCAAACATCCTGTGTGGCGTTTGCGTGTTCTTCTACTGTTTGTGTGGGTTTACCCCAGGTACTCCAGCTTATTCCTTATGTAATTGTTCATAGAAATCAATATAAGTACGAATGGTTGTTTGTCTATATGTGCCCTGCGATTGGCCGGCAACCAGTCCAGGGTGTACCCCACCCGAAATCAGCTAGCACTGGCTCCAACTCACCCGCAAGCCGAATTAGGGTAAGCACGATGTAAATTGGATTGAAGGAAGGACTATTCACGTTTCCTCTCCTGTGGTTGGTAGATCATGAAGCTGGAGATTGAAGAGATATCCGCCCTGCGGTCTTTCGTCTTTCTCTGGTGCGGCTCGGGTGAAGGCCTGGACTTGGGAAGAATGGTAACTCCTTGCCTCACTCTGTCATCTATGCTGGTCTGAGTTCACAGTGTCCACGGGGCTCAAGGAATGCTTCTTATTCTATTCTATTTTATTTATTTTTATTTTTTTTAAATAATATATATATTTTTTTTACTTTGTCAGATGAGATGACAGCATTGTTGTGTGTGTCAAATAGACACAATTGTTTGTGGAGTGATTATTTACACTGGGGCAAAAAAAAGTATTTGGTCAGCCACCAATTGTACAAGTTCTCCAATTTAAAAAGATGACAGAGGCCTGTAATTTTCATCATAGGTATACCTCACCTATGAGAGACAAAATGAGGAAGAAAATCACAGTCTGATTTTTAAAGAATGTATTAGCAAATTATGGTGGAAAATAAGTATTTGGTCACCTACAAACAAGCAAGATTTCTGGCTCTAACAGACCTGTAACTTCTTTAAGAGGCTCCTCTGTCCTCCACTCGTTAACTGTATTAATGACACCTGTTTGAACTCTTCAGTATAAAAATCACCTGTCCACAACCTCAAACAGTCACACTCCAAACTCCACTATGGCCAAGACCAAAGAGCTGTCAAAGTACACCAGAAACAAAATTGTAGACCTACACTGGGCTGGGCAGCTTGGTGTGAATAAATTAACTGTGGGAGCAATTATTACAAAAGACATACAAGACCACTGAAAATCTCTCTCGATCTGGGGCTCCACGCAAGATCTCACCCCGTGGGTCAAAACAATCACAAGAACGGTGAGCCAAAATCACAGAACCACACGGGGGTACATAGTGAAATGACCTGCACAGAGCTGCGACCAAAGTCACAAAGGCTACCATCAGTAAAACACTACCCCACCAGGGACTCAAATCCAGCGGTGCCAGACGTGTCACCCTGGTTAAGCCAGTAAATGTCCAGGCCCGTCTGAAGTTTTCTAGAGAGGATGATCCAGAAGAGGATAGGGAGAATGCCATATGGTCAGATGAAACCAAAATAGAACTTTTTGGTAAAAACTCAACTACTTGTGTTTGGAGGAGAAAGAATGCTGAGTCGCATCCAAAGAACACCATACCTACTGTAAAACAAGGGGGTGGAAACATCATGCTTTGGGGCTGTTTTTCTGCAAAGGGACCAGGACGACTGATCCGTGTAAAGGAAAGAATGAATGGGGGCATGTATCGTGAGATTTTTAGTGAAAACCTCCTTCCATCAGCAAGGGCATTGAAGATGAAACATGGCTGGGTCCTTCAGCATGACAATGATCCCAAACACACTGCACCGGCAACAAAGGAGTGGCTTCGTAAGAAGCATTTCCAGGTCCTGGAGTGGCCTAGCCAGTCTCCAGATCTCAACCCAATAGAAAATCTTTGGAGAGAGTTGAAAGTCTGTGTTGCCCAGCGACAGCCCCAAAACATCACTGCTCTAGAGGAGATCTGCATGGGCCAAATTACCTTCAACAGTGTGTGAAAACCTTGTGAAGACTTACAGAAAAGATTTGACCTCTGTCATTGCCAACAAAGGGTATAAAACAAAATATTGAGATTAACTTTTGTTATTGACCAAATACTTATTTTCCACCATAATTTGCTAATAAATTATTTAAAAATCAGACAGTGACTTTCTGGATTTTTTTTTGTCATTTGTCTCTCATAAGTGAGGTCTACCTATGATGAAAATTACACACCTCTCTCATTTTCTTAAGTGGGAGAACTTGCACAATTGGTGGCTGACTACCTTTTTGCCCCACTGTAGTTCCTCCTGAGGTACTTCCAGAGTGCCACTGTTCATTATGTACTACAGTATGTACAGCTGATTGACAGTGTGACCTTTTCACCCTTTCTAGTACATTGTGATTCATACACAAAGTGTCAATAGTTCCATTTGAGGTTATGTATTACTGGAGAACAGTTGCCAAATGGGTGTAGCTTCTGACTGTTTAGTAGACTGTAATAAATGGTTCTTTATGGTCAGTTTCGTCAAAATAATCGGGGTACACATGAACCTGTTTTTATCATCCTAATTGATTATTTTTTTTTACATTTGAGAAACTCATTTTGTCATTGTTTTTAATGTGGTGAATGACTTGTTAGAGACATCATACAACCACGAAACACAAACATTTGCTCCTCAATTTGTATCTGGAAATAGCACTTCTTCAGGTCGCTTCCTAATTGGCTATCATACCTTTTCGCATTACAATCACAAGAGTTTGCGCCTCTGCCACCGTTGGTGTTGACCCATGCACTTAAATGATAAAGTATATTAAACAAGTTGGACATTGACAGTTGTCGGCCCGACAGGGTGGACGCGGTGGGTCAGAAGCTAATCATCTATGGGGGGTAAACGGAGTGTCTCGGCAGGACGCTAATCATCAACGGGGTGGGGTGGGTGCACTGCTCCCAGTCGGAAAAAAATGAAAAAGGGTGGGGGGAGTGGCGCGGCCAGCTACCAAATGGCCCAAGTGGATGGATTAGGAAAAAATCACCCTTAACACAGCCCACACTACAAGATAATCACTCAGGATAATACTGTATCACTAAGGATAATATTTTTGACATCCGACAATCAGGCCTTTGCTGACTTGATCAGAAAGGCGGGGGAAATGTTAAAATTAGGCCCGATGGTTTGGATGTTCTTACCCTGCTTAATGGATTGTAATATCGTCCAAAGATGGGGTCAGCTGGTATAAAATACAAGAAAAGAAATTGGACACACAAGGTGTTGCAGTAAGAGTATTTGAACGTTTGTTGACTGAATTAGGAGGTCAACCTCATCCTTTTATAGCTGCTGTACCATTAGAAATCAGTCAACTCCGATTTGCCACAGGGATGCTAATGCAAGAAAACATTTTTATGCCCCCTTCTAGCATCAAAACTCAAAAGTGTTCTGTTAAATTTGTATTCAGTTGTAAATCTTGACCTTCACACTCAACACAATGTTTGCAGTGTTTAAGGAAATGGGGCTTCAGGCGTTGCGAAGACATCTGCTGGATCAAGACCAACAAGAATAACCCAGGCAAGACAAAGGCACTGGACCCAAAAGCAGTATTTCAGAGGACCAAGGTACAAGAAATTAATATCACAGTATCCATTTTATTTTGAAGGCTGACGTATTACACCCAATTACATAAGACTGTGGTAACTTGCGTCTTATTACCACAAGACATGCTTTTTTTTTTTTTTTGTGAGATGGCACATTGTCTAGCTATTCTTTGTTCCTTGAAGTGACAGTTGTCTGTCCACTGATCAATGGGACACACAGTACAGTGTGTCAAGAACTGCCCTTGGAGTACAATGTAACAGAAAGTAATATACAGAGCCAAGGCAAGGTACAAATAAATAGTGGTACACTGTGGTATGCAGGATATATTTTGGCTCCCTTAAATGAAATGAAAAATAAAATAAATAAAAATCCCTTAATGGTCCATATTTCACATATACAGTGGGTACGGAAAGTATTCAGACCCCCTTAAATTTTTCACTTTGTTATATTGCAGCCATTTGCTAAAATCATTTAAGTTAATTTTTTTTCCTCATTAATGTACACACAGCACCGCATATTGACAGAAAAAAACAGAATTGTTTAAATTTTGCAAATTAAAAAAAAAAAAAAAACTGGAATATCACGCAGCCGTATTTAGACCCTTTGCTCAGTATTTAGTAGAAGCACCCTTTTGAGCTAATACAGCCATGAGTCTTTTTGGGAATGATGCGACAAGTTTTTCACACCTGGATTTGGGGATCCTCTGCCATTCCTCCTTGCAGATCCTCTCTAGTTCTGTCAGGTTGGATGGTGAACGTTGGTGGACAGCCATTTTCAGGTCTATCCGGAGATGCTCAATTCAAGAACAGTCACGGAGTTGTTCTGAAGCCACTCCTTCGTTATTTTAGAGCTGTGTGCTTAGGGTCATTGTCTTGTTGGAAAGTGAACCTTTGGCCCAGTGTGAGGTCCTGAGCACTCTGGAGAAGGTTTTCGTCCAGGATATCCCTGTACTTGGCCGCATTCATCTTTTCTTCGATTGCAACCAGTCATCCTGTCCCTGCATCTGAAAAACACACCCACAGCAAGATGCTGCCACCACCATGTTTCACTGTTGGGACTTTATTGGACAGGTGATGAGCAGTGCCTGGTTTTCTCCACACATACCGCTTAGAATTAAGGCCAAAAAGTTCTATCTTGGTCTCATCAGACCAGAGAATCTTAGTTCTCACCATCTTGGAGTCCTTCAGGAGTTTTTTTAGCAAACTCCATGCGGGCTTTCATGTCTTGCACTGAGGAGAGGCTTCCGTCGGGCCACTCTGCCATAAAGCCCCGACTGGTGGAGGGCTGCGGTGATGGTTGACTTTATAGAACTTTCTCCCATCTTCTGACTGCATCTCTGGAGCTCAGCCACAGTGATCTTTGGGTTCTTCTTTACCTCTCTCACTACGGCTCTTCTCCCCTGATTGCTCAGTTTGTCCGGACAGCCAGCTCGAGGAAGGGTTCTGGTCGTCCCAAACGTCTTCTATTTAAGGATTATGGAGGCCACTGTGCTCTTCGGAATCTTAAAGTGAACTCCAATTGCAATGACATTTGGTATAGATATTAATAAATAAAAACTAGAATCATGGATAAATAAACGGTGACACCGTACTTTACCTATGAAAAAGCTCCACCCCTCTCTGCACCCGATTGTTCAAGACATGCGAACACAGGTCCGATGACACGACCACAAAGTCCATTATCAAAATGCGGCCTGTCCTGGTGGAGCTTGGGCTCTACCAGTCTTCTCTGTTCAAACAATTATACAGTGGAACCTTGATAAAACAGACTCCGAGATAACGGATATCAAATAAAACAGACCATCGGAACTGAACAATATGTCCAAAAATAGTTTCAATTTGTCACCTAAAATGCCGTTGACAAAGTCTGTTAGTTCCAGAATTGGGCGCTGATGTTTACTGGCGCTGTGGCACAATGCAGGCAGAGAATGGGACTGATGTATTTCCAGGTCACACATATACAATAATGCTAGATCCTCCCCTGCCTACGTGGTGGCCATGTTGAATGGGGTGATATGCTTTACACATTGATGTCTGTTTTTGATGCAGTGCTGCCTGAGGGATCGAAGGTCCAATGTTCATCAATACACTTGTCCATCTACCAAATATTAACCAAAAGTACAAATCAAAACCTTTATTATTAACATCATCCTGAGTTTCAGCATCTCTCACAGTTTTCATTGTCTGAATAGCTTCTGCTATTGCATGTCCATCAGCAGCATTGTCACGAATATAGGTACAGCAGGTGTCGTTTATTAGAGCACAAACTCCTCCTTGGGCAGCAGTCAGCAAATCAAGGGCCATCCTATTTTGTAAGACCATTATTCTCATCTCATTCATTTGGTCACTTTTTGCTTCCCGTGCATTGAAAAGGCTTGGTCTGTAGTCCATGGTTTCAACTCTTAACATCACCTTCCCTGTACCAAGCCATGGAAAAAGACTAAGCAACATCTTTTCCCTTGTCCCCCATAATTTAAATTCATCCGGTACATTTGAACCCCAAATTGGATCGTGTGTTTTAACCGTAGGACCTGACAACTTTCTTTTACATCTGTTTCTTCCAAGTGTTGATGCATAAAGGACATAAGTATGATCATGAACTCTAACTGGGGCACATACGCCTCCCCAATTGGCAGGGAGTTGTAGATAAAGTTTGTCTCCGCACACCCAATAGAACCCATCCATTGCAAAAGTGTTTCCCTTAAATGGATGACTATTGTCAGGTATATACTCAGTTTCTCCAGGCACATTCAGCTTTTTTCTCATCTATGTATCGACCGCTTATGTATCCCCTTAAGCATCCCCGTTGAGACCCAATCTCCCCGTTTGACTTCTTTTTGCAAGAAACAGGTATCAGGGTGTTCTCACAATGGCATTTTTTGAAAGCTCCTAAAAATAGCCTTCCACTTGCAGCATAACAATCAGTAAATTTGGTTTTGTCTGGGATATACACATGGTCAGCCATCAGGCCTGCGCCATTAATCTTTTTAAATATAAACATTTCACCACATCCTTGCCGAATTTGAAGTAACGTGTCGTTTTTCCAGGTATAAGCTCCAGCATTTGTCATTCTTCCTTTTATAGCAAAATCAACTACACGTGGACGTCGAATAATTTAGTGACACTAGCTCAATTCTTTGATGACTTGAGGAGATTGGCATTTTGGTACAAACATAACACTTAGACTTGTTGTTTACCTTTGCAATCATTGAAGTATACCTGTACCATGTGTTCGTTAAGTAAATATGTGATATATTCCATCCATCATGGAGCATGTCATGATGTTCATTTGACACAAATCGTAATCTTCTAACAACAATATCAATACCATTTTCTTCCTTTCTTTACAAAAGCCATATCAGTGGTGGAATCATTAACACTACACACAACAATATTATACATAATATTGCTCTTGGCGTGCAGTCAATGTGATGTCGCATGGTCTTTTCAATTCCTGGTTTCCTCTTAAGCCAGAAAGCAATCATCTTTCTATCTTCTGAGAGGGAGAGGTTCCTAGCACTTCACCTCTCTTTTTGCAACTAACAGTATTCTTGTCCCGTTCTCGACCAACGGTGTGTATTATTCTGCTTCTGTGCCACTTCTCACTCTTGCCCGTTCAGGAAGGACAAAAGAAGGACGGCCCACAATGGTTTGGATCGCACTTTACCCCCCTGTTGATGCGGGAGGGGCACGGATACCCTCTCAGTCACTTCCTGCACGATGCTCAGGTCGTGCGACTTCACAGCTCCTAAGAAGTTGGGGGAGTTCTAGGGAGCAAGCTCCCGTCTTCACTGACGTTGATAGGTTCTATATGCCTAACTCCCTTTGTAGTCAGACTCCGGGTGAGCTACTTGTCAGTGGTACCTGTCTCTTGCAGTGTGACAAATGGATCCAAGAAGCTCGTTAAGCGATCCTCACAGCAGTTGGGGTCGTCAACAACACTTGAAATGGACCTTCCCACCGCGGACTGGACCAACACTTTCCTTTGATCATGACCCAGTCTCCAGGTTTGATGGGATGTCGGCCTTCCTGCAGGGGTAGAGATTCATCTAGCATTTGATTAGACATTTTCACTTCTTTGTCGTTAAATACTTTCCTTATATAGTCACTTAAATCAATTTCTTCCATTTGCTCAGGACTTAACGGGCTATTTACAATGGGTAATTTAAATGGTCTTCCGTACAGCAGAGACTGCATGTGGAACTTTGAGTGTCAGCTGATGAAACAACACAATATCCGCTGATGCCTGCACGGCCATTGCAGCTGCAAGTATAGCCTGCACACAAATTGGCATTGCGTGTGCAACTGCATCAAGCCTAGTTGAATAGTGCTACTGGCCTGAGTTTTGCTCCATGTTTTTGCGACAAAACCGAGGTCGTGACCGTTTCGACAATCAACTGTCTGTTCAAATGGTTTTTCATAATTTGGCAATGCCAATACTGCTGTTCCTGCCAAAATTATTTTCAATTCACAAAATACTCTTTCTCCTTCCTTTGTCTGAATTTTGTCTGACATTGTCATTGGTGTTGCATAAATAACATTTTGCAACAGTGTTGTTATCTCTGCGTAATTAGCTACCCAACTCCTGCAATAATTGCACAGCCCCAAAAAGACATCATTTGTCGTTTTGTTTCAGGTTGTGGAGCTGACAAGGTGGCTTCTTTTCTCATTGGGTCCACATGACTACGCTTGCAGTCAACATATGACCTAAATATTTCACTTCTGTCGCACAAAATTGTAATTTAGCTTTGTTCACTTTATTTCCCGTTTTGGCAAGCTGTTGCAACAGAGCCAATGTGTCTTTTTCGCAGTCCTGTTAATTTTGTGATGCCACAAGAATGTCATCCACGTAAGTCAAAATCTGACTTTCACATGGAGGATCAGATGTGCCCAAGCAAGTGTTGATTGCTTGGGAGAATATTGTGGGACTTTCACAATATCCTTGAGGTAACCTGGTATATGTGTATCTTTTTCCTTCAAATGTAAATGCAAACCAGAATCTGCTATTCGAGTGTACTGGTATAGAGAAGAATGCATTACTCAAATCCACAACAGAAAATATTTTTGCGTTGGAACCCAAATGATTTAACGGCGTGTGGATCGGGTACACTTGGCGCTCTAGCAATCACTGCTGCATTTACTACTTGCAAATCATGGACCAACCTCCATCCTACAGATGGGGGTGCTTTCTTTACTGGAAATATTGGGGTATTGCATGGAGAATCTAGACACTCAATTAACACTCCTGCTATTTTTATCAATCACTGCTCTTCTGCCTTCTTTAGCATCTTGCTTTAATGGATATTGTCTTTGACATGGACGATATTAATTTTTGGCTCTAATTTTCACTGGCTCACATGTTATCATTAGGCCAACATCAGAGCTGTTTTTTTCTTTCCATAATTCATCAGGAAGCTAGTTTAGCTGCTCTTCCTGCTCTTTGGTAAAAAAAAAAAAAAAAAAAAAAAAAAGTGCTGTCATACCTCTTCTATTTGTGTGTCTTCAATGTGCTGCGCTGGCATCATTCTTATGTGCCATCCTCAGTACATTGTCCACGTCTGCATTGTTTTGCTAAAGTCTGTTCTTTTCCCAGACCTTTGCTCCCAATCTGTAGCTCTTTGCCCTCGAGCTGCCCTAAGACCTAAATCTACCCATGTCTCATGTTTGCTTCTCATTAGAGACGCGTGTGAAATTGTATGATTACAAAACAGTTTTTCTGCCTCGTTGCTTCAAGCGACTGCTACTACTGCACTAGTCTCATTCCAGTACAAATATAACAATTGCACTGTTTGTGGCCCTAATTTGTTCATATTTGTGGTCAGGACCAGGGGTCTCCTTGTATCTCAATGTGATATGCAAATTGTTTTTTGTCATTTCATCTTCAGGCTTCTTAACCTTATCCTCAGCACATCTAATCAATTCCTCCACTGCCCACACAGGGGGTGCATTCACCAAACCCAAACTCCAATAAAAATTTGGAGTCCCATTTGTCCTCACGCACATATATATTGTTTTCTTTGCCCAATCTTTTTGCCATCATTCCATCTTTGAATGGGACAACTGCAATGTTTAATACTGTCATTAAATCTCTGGCCAGTAAATTTACTGGGCATTGTGGGGCCACTACTAGGGGTGCGCTAACCTGGTTTCCTGTTTCTGGATCATGGATGACTCGTGGCTCTGTCAGGGTGTCTATATTTATTGCTCCACTAGAAACTGTGATGATTTTCTCTTTAGACATTTCAACATTCTGTGTTTTTTTTCTTATCACTGTTCTACATGCTCCTGAATCACACAAAAACATGTAACTTTGTCCAGCTACTTCTAGAGTAACTTCAGGTTTCGTCTTTGAACTTAAATAAACTTCTGTTGCTTGTATGTCTACTTGTTCTAATTGATTTGTATTATTTTCTATTCGTATGTCGCTAAACGTCATCTTTTACAATTTGTCTTTATTCAGACTTATCTAGTCATGCTGAACTTCTGATATTTATTTTCTGAGGACAATCCCTTGCCCAATGTCCTTCTTTGCCACAATTCCAGCAACCTTCTGCATTCAGTTTTGACTGATTCCAATTCTCTCTTCCACTATTCCAACCTCCTCTTCCTTTCCCAGGACCACGGCATCTGCTGTGTCCTCTACCTCTTCTATTTCCAACATAATTTACTTCCTCTTCTCCTTCAGTACACCAGAATTTCTCTCCTCACTACATTTTTTTCTTTTTATTTCGTACTACACTTTCAGCATGTCGAGCATGATTCATGAACTCATCCAAGCTTTGAGTGGCCAGGTTTACATCATGTTTTTTAATCCACACTTATACTTCTGGTCTCATTCCATTTAGCAATGCATTTTTTTAACTGCTGTTGATATGCTCTGCCTACCTGTCCATCTATGATACCACTATTTGTTCAAAACACTTCCTCAAACTGTGCCGTAAACTCATCGACTGGTTCATCTTCTTTTTGCACGGTCGCACTTATTTGGCCATAGTCTACTCTGTGACTGAATAGTTGCCTCATTCTCTCAAACACATAGTAGTTGGTCTGCAAGTTGTTGACTGTCAGCAGGTAACGGTGCAGGAGGGTTTCCTCCCATTGGATTAAAATTGCCTCGTACTCTGCCCCAATCTATTGTGAGGGCAGTCTGCAATGATTGCTGTATTTCTAATCCATTTAAGTGATATGTGCTAACCAGCTGTTGCATATCACGGCACCACTCTTCTACATCTCTTTTGTAAGGTGTTAAGCGTTCCACTGCTTTTACACCGTTCTTTTGACCAAGGTCTGTAAACAAGAATTGTTCTGCCTTCTCTGCCTCCTTCACCTTCACATGCAGGATTTGCCACTTCGATCATGGGATACAGGTCCCCTTCAGTTAAATCTTGCAATTTGGGAGAGGAGTCTGGACTTAATACTCCACCCATCATTCTGCTCCGATTTCCCACACCACCAGTTTTACATCTTGATTGCGCTAGTGTGGCTGGAAGAGGCGGATACAGACTTATCACATTCTTGTTTACAGAAGGCAGAGGAGAGTCAGTTTATGCTGGAGGCTTTTCCTCCCCCGCAGGGCCAGATAAGAGAGGAGCAGAGGCCTCAGGTGCCCCTCCCTGTTGTCTGCGCCCCTGCTGTGTCTCGTGTCTTCATTTCTTATAAACAATCTTTGTTTAGCGTCTAACTGACCTTTTTTCCAGTCATGCGCTACTACTGCCCAGCTAATAGCTGCTGCTGTTTCTTTATCTAACTTAACCTGTTTTTTTGTACTTTCTGTTCTTAGTTTCTCTTCTTTCAACTTTTCGGTCCCTGGTATTGTCAATTTTCCGTTAAAATTATATTTCTTTTTCCACCTGAGCACATACTCCGTTGAGCTTTCATCCTTTTGTTTCATATATTTTTCATCTCCTGTGATCTCCTCGTCACTCTGATTCTTACAACAATTATTTCCCATTTTCTGGTAACTATGACAATACTTGCAACAAACAGAGTGAACATCTCTCAACGGAGCAAGCTCAACCTTATTACGGGTTTCACTTGTTACTTCTAGCGTGAGGCAGCTACACTTCCTGTAACTAATATGTTCCACGTGGGAACTTGGTACACCTCTCTGTTGTAGAAGAAAAATCTAAATTAGAATACATGTAATTTCTTAAATTTTCGGTCCCAACCGCAACTGGATCATGTGACTGAGAGCCCACATGACTGAGAGCCCTGAGTGTTTTAAGTTATCTTATTGTGCCGTAACATATTTCAATTTGTCTGCAGTGTTTTTTTTAATCACGTACATGCAAATCAGTTGCCTTTAGGCGAAATTCACCGTTTTGAACTCAAAATAGGCCATTTACGTGAATCGTATAGATCTGATGAGTTTTTCCCTGGGAGAAGGGGGGCGGGGGGCCGCCGTCGCTGTCGTCGTCGTCATAGGCACTCGGGACCTGCTTTGGAAAAGTCACAGGAGTTGAGAAGACCAGAAAAAACACTTCCGCCGCTTCTGTTGCTAAGAAGTAACGGTACTATTACTTCGTTACAATGATCTAAATGTCGCTCGCTACTTTTATTTATCAATTATTGCTTATTTATCAACTATTTTGTGCGCGAGACTACCGCTTCGACTTCCGCATTGGCCGCTGTTTGCCCCAATCTAAATTAAGCGCTAGTGACGTTTAAGTCTAATTCACCAATCAAACGTCACGAAAGTCACATGACCTCACAAGTCGTCTTCTATTGGGCTTTCCGGGCATAGGTATTAACACTAGATAAGCCGGGAGCCCGGCTGATCGTCGTGCCGCCGTGGCGGCCATGTCGGGAAGGTCGTCGTTACTATGAAGGCAACGGCGCGCCACTCTTGTTTACATTTAGACGAACAAAAACAACAGCTTTCGTGTATTGTAGTATTTGTCTGCCCAGACGTGGATATTTCAGCAAGCTTATAACTTGAGAAAACACCGTGAAGTAAATTGCAAATGTTGGTTACTCTACCCCTACTCCCAGCGGAACCACGAAGCACACGTTACATCAGCGACAAGAGCTGATACGCGAGTACATCTTGTATTAATTAGGCAACGCGCCTACAATTATCTAATTGGTTTACGGATGTAAAAGTTAAATGTATTGAGCGACAGAGCGATGTTAGGGATTGTCCCAACACAGAATTAACTAACTTCAAATTCAGAAATGGCCAATAAAAACAAAAATACTGGACGTAATATTTTCCTTGCGGGGTGCATTTGGGATTATCCTTTGAAGTTGGTAATAGTGAAAAATGATAAGAGACAATGATTTGAGTCAATTCTTTTCCAGAATGAGATTGCTTAAAAAGGAGGATTCTATTCATGTGGCACAGCTTGAAGCAGGCATCAGGTGCAGGTAGAGATGGGCCTCGTTCAAGTTGGAGGCCAAAACAAAAAAGCAAAGAAATGAGGCAAATTTAATTTTGAATCTTAAATTTGTACATCAACATGTACTTGAGCAGTGTAAATACATGTTTTTCTGTGTGAAGATTTTTTTTTATTTTGCCTTAAGTCTTCCAGATTGCTTAATTTATGTTAAAATCAAAAAACCTCTCTGCGGGGTCCTTTTTCATGCCTTAGCACATCTGTAATTACAAAAAGAAGTTTGAATTTGAAATGTTATTTCATGCCATTTTATTGTTTACATTTTATTTATTTTTTTCCCCCATGAAAAATACGTAAGGTCATCTCTACCAGCTTTTTGCCTCGCAGTGACTCTGTATGTTATGAGATATATTTGATTTATTACTTCATTTACGGTATATTTAAATAGTGACGATTCGATCAATATGTTTTTCCTCCTGCCACCTATTTAGCAGAGCTCTTCAAACTATACAACTAATTTTACCTCAGCTGTGGTATATTGAAAATACATTTCCAAACACTAAGTCAAATTTAGACTTTTGGTACATCTAATTGTACTGACATATTGTCATACATATATACACGGGAAGAAATTGCTGTGTGGGGCGCGGGATTGTCTTGGTGAGAGCGCAAGCAAACTTTTGGTATGACGCTGTGCCAAGTCGCCGCGACGTCTCAGCCAGTGAGATAAGCTCTCAAACCAAAATCTGTAACAAGGTTTCTTTCCAGGAACATTGCCTGATGGGGATCAAAGGAACGGTGCGGAGAAGCACAGATGGCGACTTCATCCATGCCAATGTGGACATCGACTTAATCATCACGGAGGAGCCCGAGATGGGAAACGTCGAAAAGCCCGTCGAGATCTTTCACATCATCGAGCACTTCTGTTTGGGCCGCAGGAGGTTGCACCTTTTTGGACGAGACTCAACCATCAGACCGGGTGTGAAAGACGTTTGTGTTTGTGTGTCGCTATCGTTTCTCTTCTTGTTCTGCTGGGTCTCTAAACATCTGTAACTGCCTAATGTCTCCCCCTGCAGGCTGGCTGACAGTGGGCCCCACTCTCACCAACAGTAATTTCAACTCGGAGAGCTACGCCGCACATTTCGCTTTGCCAGAATCCCACCTCTCCGGTTGCACAGAGGAAATCGAGCGACTGCGGCCCAAATCGCCACCTTCTAAGATGAAGTCTGACCGCGGTGGCGGAGCACCCAGAGGAGGGCGCAGCGGTCCGAACGCAGGGAGAGGTGGGGAGAGAGGTCGGGAAAGAAACAGACCAAACTTCCGTGGAGACAGGGGCGGATTCCGGGGCCGGGGAGGACCACACAGAGGCTTTCCCCCACGCTAGCGCCATAAGGCTAACCCAACTGGCGCTAGTTAGAGGCATCCTTAGACCTGACTGTAAACAAGTTTCTACTCATAAAAGGCCCCTTTGATATCCACCCACCTGCCACATTTGGTACACCAGCACAATCTAATGTGCTCTCATGCAAGCTCCATGTCTGGCTTCTTGACTGTAAACTCCATTCAAGTGTTTGGCCTCCAGCAATGTTCTTTCACAAAGATTTTACAAACGTTCACCCAGAGTCTGAATACACTGTTTATCCAGCATTGTTGTGTCAACTATTCATTTGTCTCAACATACTGTATCAGTAGCATAATTGCCTCAGTCATTTTCGAATGTCATATTCAACAAACAAGAAAAGTCCAGTTTCCTCGATTCGACCTTTGCGGATTACCGTGACCTGGATAACTGATAATCGATACAAAGGGGGGGTAATTTATAACAAGCATATTGGTGTTTTTTTTTATTGGTGAAGGAGGGTCAACCAGTTATTAAATCCAAGTCCAAGGGTTGACTTACTTTTTCCTCCCTGTCCTGTGAATGTTTATTTTACGTATAAATATGAACATATATATAATTGTTTGTCAGGTATTAATTTCAGCAGACTGTTTATTCTTGTGATTGAGATGAAGATCAGACTATATTTGTCTTTAAATTGGAAATGCAATTATGTTATTGGGCTAATAGAATGATTTTGTATCTTTTTTTTTTTTTTTCTTTGGTCCATCTCACAAAAAGACACTAGTGGCAAGATGGTGTTGAAATCCTAAAATCAGTTAAAATCTGAAATGGAAATCATGGTGTAAAACAGCACAAAGGAACTGAAAGGACAATCGTTTTTTAATACTGTACTAATACTTTTTTTTTCTGATTTGGGTTGAAGGGATCGTGTCCGAATAAACCTTTTTACAATTTCACTTGTATTCTTTAATAATTTCATACACCAAATATGATGTCGCTGTTACAGTATACCAGTGTTAAAATGCTCGAATAGTCGTAACAATGGAACATTCGTTTTCGTCGCCACTAAAGGGAGTTTTACAGCGCCAAATTTACATACCACAAAGCTCTTAGGTTTGGTTTTCCATTGAGATGAATGCTTTAGTCACTGAGAAAAAAATTCCAAATTAGTCACAAGTGTCTGGTGTGCCGTATAAATACTTCAGTAATATAATACAATTGTTTGTAACACGAAGCGACAGGACACGTGAATCTTGTTTGTCATTACAGCATTCCACCTCTGATACTACATCCGTGTCCCTGCCAGGAAACATTCTTAAAAATAATGGATGCTTTCAAAGTGTGTCGCATTTCGAGAAGCACATTCATTTCTCACCTCAAACCAGGAAAAACCGGAACGACACTGTCACCTGATGTTACCAAGATGAAGAAATCTGACATGAGACACAATAAAACATCAATGACAAGGTAATATAAACTACAAAACACATCCAGCCATCCATTTTCTGAACCACTTTTCCTCACTAGGGTCGCGGGCGTGCTGGAGCCTATCCCAGCTGTCAGGCAACCGGTTCAGGGTGTACCCCGCCTCCTGCCCGATGACAGCTGGGATAGGCTCCAGCACGCCCGCGACCCTAGTGAGGAGAAGCGGCTCAGAAAATGGATGGATAATTACTGTCATCATCACCGTAATTATACCAAATAGCAGTTGAACTAGCTTGCCTAGCGCAGGTCTTCCATATTGTACAATTCATTCTAGTTGAGATTTTGTAAGGTACTGCACTAAAAAAAAAATTTCTAACCAAATTTTAATTATTTTGTTTTAGCATAATGTTAATGCCTGCGATTGGCTGGCAACCAGTTCAGTGTGTACCCCGCCTCTCGCCCGATGACGGCTGAGATAGGCTCCCTTGTGAGGATAAAGCGGTTCGGAAAATGGATGGATGGATGTTAATGCTACTTCACCAAGTGTATTGTGCCATCATGGAAGTCTGAGTGGTTGTAATTCAACTTGGAGTTAGTTGGACCTAAAAGTAGTTGAGACATATTAAATCAGCAGTGCTTCTGGTGCATTTAGCCAAGTAGCACACTCAATTTTTGATATATATTTTTTAAGACATGATTGATCGCCATTAATTCCACACATTCGACCATATTCTCAAGTATTGATGAATTGATTGTAATGCCTATCTCTACTACAAACACAATCATTATGATACAGGGCAGTCCTGCAATCGACAACAACACGTGATGGAAAATATTCTGAAATAAAACCTGGACGTTTTTCAAATAGCGATGATGCTGTCATCACTCTGCATCAAACAAACGTGGCTGCAGTACAATGAAGCCCCGAGCCGGCCTGTTTCCTAACGAGTCAGATTGCATCATTTTTAAATGGAATCAATGGTACGTGACTAGAACAAGTTCTGCATGTTTTGGTCAAGCCCCTAAAAAACCCCACATCCCATTAAGAAAATGTGAAGTGGCATATAATCACATCACAGATGCATTCACTTCACAGCGGTGAAGTCAATATCATCGCACTCATCTGTCAGGTAGGAAGATGCTGAAATTGTTATACAGAGCATAACCTTTTAAAAAATAATACGTATAAAAAAATGACCTTCTTTTGCATTGTTTATTTTTCAGGTAGGAAGATGCTGAAATTGTTATACAGAGCATAACCTTTTAAAAAACAATACGTATCAAAAAATGACCTTCTTTTGCATTGTTTATTTTTCAGAATATCATATTGTACAATACTGAAAGTGAAGGAGGATTATAAGGATTATAATTCATTGGGTGGAATATGGCAATTGAGAAGGAAAAGGAAGGGTCAAAATACTGGGTTACAACAACCAACAGTTTCAGGCTGTTACTGTATTTATCAGTTTTTCATCCCCTCCAACATAATTCACACCCTGGCAAAATGTTTTCTAGAGAAATGTGTTCGATTAATAGTTATCTTCCAGGTGAACGACTGTCGAGACATTATTATTATTATTTATGATGCATTTTATTTGGGGCAGGTGATCATGTTTATTTTCACAATCAAATATAAATAATGATAAACAGCAAAATGGTAAAACCAGGATATCAGCAGGATATCAACGATGGTAACGGATTTAGTATATCAACAAGGATTACAGACAGCACATGCCGACAATGGTAAGGAAACAACAAGCACAAAGCAGTACAGCAAAAAAAGTATTGCTATATACAATATATTTAGACCTCCTTCTCCCCATACAATAGTTTGATTTTGTGAATATTTTGCCATTGTTTGCAAAGTGTATCCACAATTTCACAACACATACTGTACAAATCTCTTACGGAATTTGGGAATATATTTTTGAACAAAAAATAAATTTTGGATTTCAGCTTGAAACAAACTTGGTAAATTACTTGGTAACAATTTGTTGAATGCTTTGAATGAAATAATTATTTTACAATATTTTACAAGATCAGACATTTTTAGGAGATTTGACTGAATTAAAAAATTATGAATATGATCATAAGATCCAACTTTGTGGATGAGTCGCAGTGCTCTTTTCTGCACTATAACAAATGGGTTGATTGTATTGGTAGGTGTTTCCCCAAACCTCACAATAGATGAAGGGAGTGCCAAGGAACAATATAATGTACATAGTGTAGTTTGATATTTTCAAGGTAATGTTATGGTAATGCATTGTTAATTATTGACAGATATTTTGACTCTTTTGTTTTGATGTGTCTGATGTGGGATTTCCATGATAATTTCTATCTGTAATAATCTCATCTGCATTTATGATTTTGGCATTTTCAATCATAATTGGTAATTCTGATTTAATTAAATTGTGCTCTGCAGTGAGAGCAGGGAGCAGGTGGAGGAACAGTTAGAAAGGTGGAGGCATGCACTGGAAAGGAGAGGAATAAAGATTATCTGACGTAATAGAGACTATATGTGCATGAGTTAGAGGGTTGGCGGGGGAAGGGTGAGGCTACAAGGAGAAGAGAGAGCAAGGGTGGAGGACTTCAAATACTTGGGGTGAACAGTCCAGAGCAATGGTGAGTGTGGTAAGGAAGTGAAGAAACGGGTCCAAGCAGGTTGGAGCGGGTGGACGAAGGTGTGCTATGTGACGGAAGAGTCTCTGCTAGGATGAAGGGCAAAGTTTATAAGACTGGTGACGCCAGCCATGACGTACGGATTAGAGATAGTGGCACTGAAGAGAAAACAGGAAGCAGACCTGGAGGTGGCGGAAATGAAGATGTTGAGGTTCTCTCTCTCCGAGTGACCAGGTTGGATAGGATTCGAGATGAACTCATCAGAGGGACCGCCAAGGTTAGATGTTTTGGAGACAAAGTTAGAGACAGCAGCCGTCAATGGTTTGGACACATCCAGAGGAGAGAAAGTATATTTGTAGAGGGAGGATGAGGTATAAGGTCCTTTTAATGTCAATTCTTCAATATGCGTATGAATAATAAGATAATAATAAATGAGAATTATGACGACATAGAGAAACCCCACCCTCTGTTTTATTTTCTATATTCTTATATGAATTGGTAATTATCAAGACAAAAATCTATTTCTTTTTCATTACTGAACCACATTTCAGTAACAGTGGGAATCCCGAAAAATGTCAGCCTCTCGTGCACAGTTGTGCAATCACATTATCTCAGTTTTGTTTTTACGTTCCCTCTCGAAAAGATTTCTTCTGTTTTACAGAAAACAATTTGCAACGCATATAGGTTACATTAAAAAGGGAAAAGTTATGAAATGATTGATCTTTGTATCACAAAAACCTGGCATCTGAAAAGTAAAGCAAAGCAAATTTATTTCTATAGCGCATTTCATGCACAAGGTAACTCAATGTGCTTGACGTGATTAAAAGCATTTAAAAACAAAGGGGGAAAAAAAACATTTAAAAACAAAGGGGGAAAAAAACGCTTACAAACATTTAAAACAAATAGAAAAATACAAGTAGAATTAAAACAATGTACAGTACAAGAAATATCGTTTAAAACTGGGGGGAAAAAAGCATGAGAAAAAAGGAGTTTTTAACCTGGACATAAAAACCTTCACACTTGGGGCTGACGCCACTTCTGTTGGTAACTTATTAAAAGTGGTGTGGTGACTTTCTATTTCCACCGTAGACAGACAGACAGACAGACAGGCAGGCAGGAAGACAGGGAGATAAAGAAATAGATAATTTTGTGAAGGCATACATCCTCATACTCAAATATCTGATGAGCGGATTATTTGATTATCCAATTCATCTCATTTAATTTTTGTCTCAACAGGAAGAAGAAATGGGCAAGATAAAAGCTGTTATATTCCTTCTGGTCTTTGCAGGTATTTTTGGTGTTCATGTTTATTGTGGTGAATTTGCAATGAGGCAAATGTAGGCAGATAAAAATAGTTTGGGGTTTAAGTCAAACTATAAATTGAAAAAGAAAAAAGAAAACAACATTGTGGTGGTGGGGACTAAGGATAATTTTGAGAACGATTATGCTCATGTAGAAAATGTTGTTGTAATAATTCCTTGGTCTTCATAAATAAAATTATTTATTACCCGTGACTTAAAGTTTTGGACTTCAAATTACATTCACTGTGATCAGTTGGTAACCACACATGTACATGAAAAACTTGAAGCAACATTTTCTCAAGAAATCTAAGGTTTTGTAAAATGATAATAAAAAAAAAAGTCATGAAACCTAAAGATTTTCCTAGTGTATTTTTGCATTAAAATGGAAAACGGGAAACATTTACTGCTATTTATAAATCCATCGGTTTACTGCCGCGTATCCGAGGTCAGGGAAGCCCAGACTTCCCTCTCCCCAGCCACTTGTTCCAGTTCTTCCGGGGGGATCCCGAGGCTTTCCCAGGCCAGCCAGGAGACATAGTCTCTACAGTGTGTCCTGGGGTATCCTGGGGTCAGTGGGATGTGCTCAGAACACTTCCCCAGGGTGGCATCCAGGGGGCATTCTAACCAGATGCCTGGGGCACCTCATCTGGCTCCTCTCTATGCGGAGGAGCAGCGGCTCTACTCTGAGTCCCTCCCAGATGACCAAGCTTCTCACCCTATCGCTAAGGGTAAGCCCCTGCGGACGAAACTAATTTCGGCCACTTGTATCTGTAATCTTGTTCTTTCAGCCACGACCCACAGCACGTGACCATTGGTAAGAGTAGGAATGTAGATCGATCGGTAAATTGAGAGCTTTATCTTTTGGCTCAGCTCCTTCTTGACTACGACAGAGCTATACAGATTCCGCATCACTGCAGACGCTGCACCGATCCGCCTGTCGATCTCCTGGTCCATTCTACCCTCACTCATGAACAAGACCCCGAGATACTTGAATTTCTCCACTTGGGGCAAGATCTCTTCCTCGAACCAGAGAGGGCACCTTTTTCGACTGAGGACCATGGTCTTAGATTTTGAGGTACTGATTTTCATCCCAGCCGCTTCACACTCGGCTGTGAACCGCTCCATTGAGAACTGAAGATCGTGGCTTGATACAGCCATCAGCCATCATCTGCAAAAATCAGAGATGTAATACTGATGTCGCCAAACCTCAAATCCTCGGGTACGCCTAGAAATTCTGTCCAAACTCTGACACTGGTCAACCACGGACCGAACAGCCCATATATCAGCGGGTCCGGTACCCCATACACCCGGACCACCCGCCACAGGACTCCCCAAGGGACACAGTCGAAGGCCTTCTTCAAGTCCACAAAACACATGTAGACTGGTTGAGAGAGAGAGAGAAAACTACACCTATACCTAAACTATACCTCCTGAATCTGAGATTCGACTTCTTGACTGACCTTTCTCTCCAGAACCAATGAATAGTTAAGCAGGGAGCCTGAGGAGTGTGATTCCCCTGGAGTTGGAACACACCCTCCGGTCTCCATTCTTAAAAGGGGGGCCCACCACCTTGGTCTGCAAATCCAGAGGCACCGTTCCCGATGTCCATGCAATGTTGCAGAGGCGTGTCAATCAGGATAGCCCGACAACATCCAGAGCCTTTAGGAACTCCGGGCGGATCTCATCCACTCCTGGGCTTTTAAACCACCTTGGTGACTTCAACCCGCCTTCAGACCTTCAACCAACCTTCAGATTCCCCAGACTCTGCTTCCTCCTGGGAAGGAGTGTTAGTAGAATTGAGGAGGTCTTCCAAGTTAATGTCAGCAGGGCCCCATCACCACTATACACAGTGTTGATGGTGCACTGCTCCCCCCTACTGAGAAGTTGGCTGGTGGACTGCAGAATATTGCAGAATATTCTGGGCACAAATGTTTTTACCTCAGCGACCACGAGAGCTGCGTTCAGCTTGGCTAGCCAGTACCTATCGGTTACTGCTCAGCATCTCTCACTGTGGACAACTCCAGAGTGGAAGAGAGTCCAACCCCTCTCGAAAAGACTGGTACTGGAGCCCAACCTGTGTGTTGAGGTCAGCCAGACTACAGCCAGTCGGAATTTCTCAAACTCGCACACCAGCTCGGGCGCCTTCTCTGCCAGAGAGATGACATTCCACATCCCAAGAGCCAGTTTCTGTGGAATGCCAAGGTCCCTGCCTTCGGCTGCCACCCAGCTCTCCGCACCCAACCCCTTGGCCCCTCCCACAGGTGGTGAGCCCATGAGAAGTGTATTATTATTTATTATTATATTAAGTATGGTATGATTTTAGTGGTCTAGCCCCGTTGACAACAAATTAGGCTGTATGTGTCCTGTGAATGACAATCTGTTTAACACCCCTGAGCTACACCATACGGGGCCCAAAGAGCTTTACAAAGCCTCCCATTCTCCCATTCACACATGCATTCATACAACCCCAATTCCAATGAAGTTGGGACATTGTGTTAAACATGAACAACAACAGAATACAATGATTTACAAACCATGTTCAACCTATATTTAATTGAATACACTACAAAGACACGATATTTAATGTTCAAACTGATACATTTTATTGTTTTTAGCAAATAATCATTAACTTAGAAATTTATGGCTGCATCACGTTCCAAAAAAGCTTTAGATTTAATCAAAAATAAAATGAGCAGATTTCATTACACAATCTTGTTTTTTGACCGCCAAACCATTCAACTACCAGCCAACACGACCTTCCTTCCGGTCAACGTGACAGTGACCACAGCCAATGCAACCTCACCTCCCATCAGCGGGACAGCGACCAAGACCAATGCGACCTCGCCTCCGGTCAGCGTGACAATACCCCCGGCAAACATGACCGCGGGACCAGCAAACGCCAGTCCTGGTTCAGTTGTGGTTGAAACTCAGGTGCTATTCAACGAGTCTGCCACAGTGCCAAGCACTACTTCTGTGGCAAGCACCCTGGAGGAGGCAGCAAGCAGCAGCCCCAACTTTACGCTCCCTTTGAATGTGTCAACCATTGTTGCATCCCGTAATATTTAGTTCTCATTCTAAAATGACATTTTTGCATATTACATTTAACAATTTTCCTATTTGAAAGACAAACCATTGCACTGTACATTCTTTATGCTTACATCATACAAGAGCTAGTTTTCAAAGTTTTGCCTCACATGATCTCAAATGGTACTCTTCTAAAGAAACTATGAGAGGTCCAACTTTAACATGAGGATCCATTTCAGGCAACGCGACTTCGCCTCCAGTCAACGTGACAGCGACCACGACCAGCGCCACCTCGCCTCCGGTCAGCGTGACAGTGACCACACCCAACACCACCGCGCTACCAGTCAACACGACCTCGCATCCGGTCAACGTGACATCAACCACGGCCAACGCCACCGCGCTACCAGGCAACACGACCTTGCCTCCGGTCAGCATGACAGCCAACGCGACCTCACCGTCAACATGAACGACCACGACCACCCACCTCCTCCGGTCAGCGTGACAGCGGAACCACAGCCACACACCTTCCGTCCAACCAGCTACCAGGCAACGCGACTCACCTCCGTCACGTGACAGCGACACGGCCAACAGACCAGGCAACCACGGTCAACACAACGCCAACCTCGCCTCCGGTCAGCGTGACAGCGACCACAGCCAACACCCCGCGCTACAGGCAACACGACTCGCCTCCGGTCAACGTGACAGCGACACGGCCAACACACCTCGCCTCGGTCAACGTGACAGCGACCACGGCCAACGCGACCTCACCTCCGGTCAGCGTGACAGCGACCACAGCCAACACCACCGCGCTACCAGGCAACACGACCTCGCCTCCGTCAACGTGACAGCGACCACGGCAACGCGACCTCACCTCCGGTCAGCGTGACAGCGACCACGGCCAATGCCACCTGCTACCAGGCAACACAACCTCGCCTCCGGTCAACGTGACAGCGACCACGGCCAACGCGACCTCACCTCCGGTCAGCGTGACAGCGACCACGGCCAATGCCACCATGCTACCAGGGCAACCACAACTCACCTCCGGTTCAACATGACAAGCGACCTACGACCAACGCCACCTCTGCCTCCGGTCAGCGTGACAGCGACCACAGCCAACACCACCGCGCTACCAGCAACACGACCTCGCCTCCGGTCAACGTGACAGCGACCACAGCCAACGCGACCTCACCTCCGGTCAGCGTGACAGCGACCACGGCCAATGCCACCATGCTACCAGGCAACACAACCTCACCTCCGGTCAACATGACAGCGACCACGACCAACGCCACCTCGCCTCCGGTCAGCGTGACAGCGACCACAGCCAACACCACCGCGCTACCAGGCAACACGACCTCGCCTCCGGTCAACGTGACAGCGACCACGGCCAACGCGACCTCACCTCCGGTCAGCGTGACAGCGACCACGGCCAATGCCACCATGCTACCAGGCAACACAACCTCGCCTCCGGTCAACGTGACAGCGAACACAGCCAACACCACCAGGCTCCCAGTCAACACGACCTTGCCTCCGGTCAGCGTGACAGCGACCACGGCCAATGCCACCATGCTACCAGGCAACACAACCTCGCCTCCGGTCAACGTGACAGCGACCACGGCCAACGCGCCCTCACCTCCGGTCAACATGACAGCGACCACGACCAACGCCACCTCGCCTCCGGTCAGCGTGACAGCGACCACAGCCAACACCACCGCGCTACCAGGCAACACGACCTCGCCTCCGGTCAACGTGACAGCGACCACGGCCAACGCGACCTCGCCTCCGGTCAACGTGACAGCGACCACGGCCAACGCGACCTCACCTCCGGTCAGCGTGACAGCGACCACGGCCAATGCCACCATGCTACCAGGCAACACAACCTCGCCTCCGGTCAACGTGACAGCGACCACGGCCAACGCGACCTCACCTCCGGTCAGCGTGACAGCGACCACGGCCAATGCCACCATGCTACCAGGCAACACAACCTCACCTCCGGTCAACATGACAGCGACCACGACCAACGCCACCTCGCCTCCGGTCAGCGTGACAGCGACCACAGCCAACACCACCGCGCTACCAGGCAACACGACCTCGCCTCCGGTCAACGTGACAGCGACCACAGCCAACGCGACCTCACCTCCGGTCAGCGTGACAGCGACCACGGCCAATGCCACCATGCTACCAGGCAACACAACCTCACCTCCGGTCAACATGACAGCGACCACGACCAACGCCACCTCGCCTCCGGTCAGCGTGACAGCGACCACAGCCAACACCACCGCGCTACCAGGCAACACGACCTCGCCTCCGGTCAACGTGACAGCGACCACGGCCAACGCGACCTCACCTCCGGTCAGCGTGACAGCGACCACGGCCAATGCCACCATGCTACCAGGCAACACAACCTCGCCTCCGGTCAACGTGACAGCGAACACAGCCAACACCACCAGGCTCCCAGTCAACACGACCTTGCCTCCGGTCAGCATGACAGCGACCACGGCCAACGCGACCTCGCCTCCGGTCAGCGTGACAGCGACCACGGCCAATGCCACCATGCTACCAGGCAACACAACCTCGCCTCCGGTCAACGTGACAGCGACCACGGCCAACGCGCCCTCACCTCCGGTCAACATGACAGCGACCACGACCAACGCCACCTCGCCTCCGGTCAGCGTGACAGCGACCACAGCCAACACCACCGCGCTACCAGGCAACACGACCTCGCCTCCGGTCAACGTGACAGCGACCACGGCCAACGCGACCTCACCTCCGGTCAGCGTGACAGCGACCACGGCCAATGCCACCATGCTACCAGGCAACACAACCTCGCCTCCGGTCAACATGACAGCGACCACGACCAACGCCACCTCGCCTCCGGTCAGCGTGACAGCGACCACAGCCAACACCACCGCGCTACCAGGCAACACGACCTCGCCTCCGGTCAACGTGACAGCGACCACGACCAACGCCACCTCGCCTCCGGTCAGCGTGACAGCGACCACAGCCAACACCACCGCGCTACCAGGCAACACGACCTCGCCTCCGGTCAACGTGACAGCGACCACGGCCAACGCGACCTCACCTCCGGTCAGCATGACAGCGACCACGGCCAATGCCACCATGCTACCAGGCAACACAACCTCGCCTCCGGTCAACATGACAGCGACCACGACCAACGCCACCTCGCCTCCGGTCAGCGTGACAGCGACCACAGCCAACACCACCGCGCTACCAGGCAACACGACCTCGCCTCCGGTCAACGTGACAGCGACCACAGCCAACGCCACCGCGCTACCAGGCAACACGACCTTTCCTCCGGTCAGCGTGACAATACCCCCGGCAAACATGACCGCGTTACCAGCAAACGCTACCCTGCCTCCAGTCAACCTCCCACTTCCAACAACACAAGGTACTGTTTCCTCATTAATTGACAAAGTTATGGGGGAAAAAAAGTGAATTCACCACCTGTTTGTTCCCCTATCACCGGGACCAGATACTCCAGTTACAACACTTGCACCCGAAGGATCAAGGGTGAACCTGGGATTTAGTTTGAACCAGACATTCGCGCCTCAACTTTTAAATTCATCTTCTACTGTGTTTCAAGCTTTAGCCAACCAAATAGAAACTCAGGTATGTATTCCAATTGTGTTTGTTTTTAAAAATCAAATGCATATACAGTATCCGTGATGCATATAGTATACAGGTTGTCCCATAAGTTTCCATATACAGTATAAGATTTTTTTTTCCAATGAAAACCATTTTTATTTATATCCTATCTATATGACAACCATTGTTTTGAAATTTCAGTGGATATCGTCCACTGCTGAAGAACATATTAGCACAGCTGGAGTTTTGCTTGTAAAGGCATTGGTGTTGAGATGATTTATATTTTATATATTTCCTGATACATCATGGCCTTGAAATATCCTCAAAGATAAAAATCAGGTGTGGTGAGATCAAGGGATCTGGGAGGCTACTCCACGGCAACCAATCCAATCATCTGTAAACTACTCATCTAACCATTGACACACGTAAATACCATAATGAAATGGAACTCCATCTTACTGGAAAAAAAGCTCCTCTTGCAACAAGTTAAGATACCATTGCAAACATGCAACTGCTTCCTGAGCTGGCCATCAGCATGATTACAATTCATTGCTCTTTATTCATACGCATTTTATAGAGTATCTGAAATATAAAAAATAAAATGTTAAAAACCATATCTGTGGAAACGTATGGAACACCCTCTATAGCCATGCATTTATATGTATTAAGACTAATTCCTTTGTGGAGCAAATGTGTCACACCTATTCATTCAATGGATATAGCTACGAAGGGGAAACCCTTCACACTTTAAATTGACACAGGAAAAAGAATTGCTAATATATTGTACGATATTTCCCTCCACAGTTGGATACCATTTATTTGGCAAGTTTTGGAAGAATATTCCTTCGATCGCAAGTCCTTTTTTTTCGGTATGTTACAATACTTATAGAGCAAGACAAAACAACAGTTATACACGCTTTTAGTTATGAATAATCAATTTTCACTCTTGCTTTTGCCATCAAATATGTCCATGAACATTTGTTGGGTGTTTTGGCTAAGCAGCAATATTTTCACTCAATTCATTGTGGGTTTCACAGAATTAACATTGGAAAGTGAATACTGTTTTTTCTTTTTTTTTTGTCCAGTCCTGGTTCAGTTGTGGTTGAAACTCAGCTGCTATTCAACGAGTCTGCCACAGTGCCAAGCACTACTTCTGTGGCAAGCACCCTGGAGGAGGCAGCAAGCAGCAGCCCCAACTTTACGCTCCCTTTGAATGTGTCAACCATTGTTGCATCCCGTAATATTTAGTTCTCATTCTAAAATGACATTTTTGCATATTACATTTAACAATTTTCCTATTTGAAGGACAAACCATTGTACTGTACATTATTTATGCTTACATCATACAAGAGCTAGTTTTCAAAGTTTTGCCTCACATGATCTCAAATAGTACTCTTCTAAAGAAACTATGAGAGGTCCAACTTTAACATGGGGATCCATTTCAGGCAACGCGACCTCGCCTCCAGTCAACGTGACAGCGACCACGGCCAACACGACCTCGCCTCCGGTCAACGTGACAGCGACCACGGCCAACGCGACCTCACCTCCGGTCAGCGTGACAGCGACCACGGCCAATGCCACCATGCTACCAGGCAACACAACCTCGCCTCCGGTCAACGTGACAGCGACCACGGCCAATGCCACCATGCTACCAGGCAACACAACCTCGCCTCCGGTCAACGTGACAGCGACCACGGCCAACGCGACCTCACCTCCGGTCAACATGACAGCGACCACGACCAACGCCACCTCGCCTCCGGTCAGCGTGACAGCGACCACAGCCAACACCACCGCGCTACCAGGCAACACGACCTCGCCTCCGGTCAACGTGACAGCGACCACGGCCAACGCGACCTCACCTCCGGTCAGCGTGACAGCGACCACGGCCAATGCCACCATGCTACCAGGCAACACAACCTCGCCTCCGGTCAACATGACAGCGACCACGACCAACGCCACCTCGCCTCCGGTCAGCGTGACAGCGACCACAGCCAACACCACCGCGCTACCAGGCAACACGACCTCGCCTCCGGTCAACGTGACAGCGACCACGGCCAACACAACCTCGCCTCCGGTCAACGTGACAGCGACCACGGCCAACGCGACCTCACCTCCGGTCAGCGTGACAGCGACCACAGCCAACACCACCGCGCTACCAGGCAACACGACCTCGCCTCCGGTCAACGTGACAGCGACCACGGCCAACACAACCTCGCCTCCGGTCAACGTGACAGCGACCACGGCCAACGCGACCTCACCTCCGGTCAGCGTGACAGCGACCACAGCCAACACCACCGCGCTACCAGGCAACACGACCTCGCCTCCGGTCAACGTGACAGCGACCACGGCCAACGCGACCTCACCTCCGGTCAGCGTGACAGCGACCACGGCCAATGCCACCATGCTACCAGGCAACACAACCTCGCCTCCGGTCAACGTGACAGCGACCACGGCCAACGCCACCAGGCTCCCAGTCAACACGACCTTGCCTCCGGTCAGCATGACAGCGACCACGGCCAACGCGACCTCACCTCCGGTCAGCGTGACAGTGACCACAGCCAACGAGAGCTCACCTCCGGTCAACATGACAGCGACCACGGCCAACCCCACCGCGCTACCAGCCGTACCAGTCTCAAATGGTACTATTCTAATGAAACTATGAGAGGTCCAACTTTAAAATGGGGATCCATTTCAGCACAATTGATATAGTATACCATGATTCTGAAACAAGGGCCAATACTTTGTTCAATAATAAAGAGATCACTGGATGAAGTGAATACTTTAGAAAAGTCATTTTGCTGTAAACACTTTTTTTCCTCTATTGTATCGTTACAGTTGTAGGTGCAACAACAACAGTGGCAGCTATCGGGACTCCAAGTTCTTCCTCTGTTGCATCTACAAACCCTCCTTCAACCAATGAGGGAACCCTCGTTATTGTGTTTAGCCTTGACCAAACATTTACATCAGATCTCAGCAACGTGCAGTCAACAGCGTTTCAATCTTTGGCTACAACAGTCATCTCAGAGGTGTGTATGCATTTTTTTAAATACTAAAACATTGGGGATTGAGGTATTACATTAGTTAGGGATTGCATTCATGGTGCAGAAGCTGTTCTACGAATTGTATATTTAATTGCATGATTTTTCATCTTGTTTGTTTCAGGTTAACACAGCCAGTAGTAGGCTTTTTGGTTCATCTTTCAATCGATCTCTTATTAACCTTTTCAGGTAAGATTAAATTTGTTCCATTTTTTAAGTGATGTAGGATCAGTACCATTTGCTTAATTTTTTTTTTTTAAGTGATGCTCTTTGTGTCCTTTTCACTTTAAGGAATGGATCAGTCATTACCGACATGACTCTCGTGTTCCAAAATCAAGCCGCGGTTCCTTCCGCTACCAGTGCAATAGCTGGACTAGGCAATGAACTTGCCAACTCAGACCTAAACTTTGTACCAGGAAGTCTTTCTGCAGGTATGGTTTTAGAAATGTGACTAAAGCCAAAATTATTTTTCATTAACAGAATGTCTTTTGGCTGATAGGGTTCATATTTGTCAGATTGCTTTCATGTAATCTCTTTTGTACTGACCCAAACTGTCCTGAATACTTACAGATGCTTCTCGGCCAGTGGTGCTCTCACTGGCAGTCATGTCCATGGCATTGGTGACTTCGGTGCTGATGCTCAAAGACCTATAGTTGATGTCCATGACCATGACCGACATAGACTTTACCAAGCCGCCAAATTGAAACTGGTTGACTGATCTTTATCTCAAACACTACAAAATAAACAAAACTTAATTTCATAGACTATTTCAACTGCAATATTTTCAATTTCCACCCTGTCTTCTATGCTTATTTTACAATTTCAAAATATCATAAACTTTGTTTTGTTCAAGTTTAATGATATTTTATGTCAAACCAGTTTTAATTTATGTATTCATAATAACTTACCAAGTTCACAGTGAATACTGTCACCCAAGTGTCAAAGATGGCAAAAGATTTGGATTTGTCATGTTCTTGTTGTCCTTTTGCTTAGTTTTGTTTTCTGATTTAGTTTAGTTTCATGTTATCTGGAGTTCTGTGTCTTCCTTGTCTGTTGTTCGTGCCTTGCCTGTCTGCTCATCGAGTCACATCTCGCTCCTCAAAATATTGAAGGCGACCCAGAGTATTTCTCATGCTGCCATATCAAGGAGCGTCTCAATTGCCTTTAATGCACATCGAGGATCGAACATCGAGGAGCTTCCACTGGCTCGCTTAAATCGAGGGACGTCTGATGTATCCTCTGCAGAAGTCTTACAGCTCCTCGATGTTGATGTATGAAAATGGACGTGCACCAGCTGGATCGTGACCGGAGCAGAACTTCAAATTAAATAGTTAATCTTCTGTTTTCCTTCCCATGAGCTCACCACCTGTGGGAGGGGCTGTAGGGGTCGGGTGCAGAGTGAGCTGGGCGGTGGCCGAAGACAGGGACCTTGGCGATCCGACAGAAGCTGGCTCTAGGAACGTGGAACGTCACCTCTCTGGCAGGGAAGGAGCCCAAGCTGGTGTGTGAGGTTGAGAAGTTCCGACTAAATATAGTTGGGCTCGCTTCCACACACAGCTTGGGCTCTGGTACCAGTCCTCTTGAGAGGGATTGGACTCTCTTTAACACTGGAGTTGCCCACGGTGAGCGGCGCAAAGCAGATGTGGGTATACTTATTGCCCCTCGGCTCGGCGCCTGTACGTTGGGGTTCACCTCGGTGGACGAGAGGGTAGCCTCCCTCCGCCTTCGGGTGTGGGGACGGGTCCTGACTGTTGTTTGTGCCTACGCACCAAACAGCAGTTCAGAGTACCCACTCTTTTTGGAGTCCTTGGAAGGGGTGCTAGAGAGCGCTCCCGCTTGGGACTCCATCGTTCTGCTGGGGGACTTCAATGCTCACGTGGTAAATGAGTGAGACCTGGAAGGGCGTGATTGGGAGGAACGGCCCCCCCCGATCAGAACCCGAGCGGTGTTCTGTTATTGGACTTCTGTGTTCAACATGGATTGTCCATAACGAACACCATGTTCAAGCATAAGGGTGTCCACACGTGCACTTGGCACCAGGACACCCTAGGTCGCAGTTCGATGATCGACTTTGTGGTCGTGTCATCGGACTTACAGCCGCATGTCTTGGACACTTGAGTGAAGAGAGAGGCGGAGCTGTCACCTGGTGAACTCCACCGACACGCCTTCCCATGAGGAAGCAGAGTCTGGGTTCTCTGAGGCGGGCTCTCCTACCTCTGGGGTTGAGGTCACTGAGGTGGTTAAAAAGCTCCTTGGTGGCAAGGCCCCGGGGTTGGATGAGATTCGCCCAGAGTTCCTAAAGGCTCTGGATGTTGTGGGGCTGTCCTGGTCGACACCCCTCTGCAACATCGCGTGCACATCGGGGACAGTGCCTCTGCATTGGCAGACTGGGGTGGTGGTCCCCCTTTTTAAGAAGGAGGGTGTGTTCCAACTCCAGAGGGATCACACTCCTCAGCCTCCCTGGTAAGGTCTATTCAGGGGTGCTGGAGAGGAGGGTCAATCGGGAAGTTAAATCTCAGATTCAGGAGGAGCAGTGTGGTTTTCGTCCTGGCCGTGGAACAGTGGACCAGCTCTACACCCTCGGCAGGGTCTTCGAGTGTGCATGGGAGTTCGCCCAACCAGTCTACATGTGTTTTGTGGACTTGGAGAAGGCGTTTGACCGCGTCCCTCGGGGAGTCCTGTGGGGGGTGCTTCGGGAGTATGGGGTACCGAACCCCCTGATACGGGCTGTTCGGCCCCTGTACGACCGGTGTCAGAGTTTGGTCCGCATTGCCGGCAGTAAGTCGAACTCGTTTCCGGTGAGGGTTGGACTCCGCCAAGGCTGCCCTTTGTCACCGATTCTGTTCATAACTTTTATGGACAGAATTTCTAGGCGCGGCCGAGGCGTAAAGGGGGTCCGGTTTGGTGGCCTCAGAATTGCATCTCTGCCTTTTGCAGATGATGTGGTTCTTTTCGCTTCATCAAGCCATGATCTCCAATTCTCACTGGAGCAGTTCGCAGCCGAGTGTGAAGCGGCTGGGATGAGAATCATCCAATCCGAGACCATGGTCTTCAGTTGGAAAAGGATGGCATGCCCTCTCCAGGTCGGGCTGAGATCCTGCCCCAAGTGGAGGAGTTCAAGTATCTTGAGGTCTTGTTCACGAGTGAGGGTAAAATGGAACGGGAGATCGACAGGTGGATCGGTGCAGAATCTGCAGTAATGCGGACTTTGTATCAGTCCGTTGTGGTAAAGAAGGAGCTACGCCGAAAGGTGAAGCTCTCGATTGACCGGTCGATCTACGTTCCTACTCTCACCTATGGTCACGAGCTGTGGGTCGTGACCGAAAGAACAAGATCCCGGATACAAGCGGGCGAAATGAGTTTCCTCCACAGGGTGTCCACGCTCTCCCTTAGAGATAGGGTGAGAAGCTCGGTCATCCGGGAGGATCTCAGAGAAGAGCCGCTGCTCCTCCACATCGAGAGGAGCCAGATGAGGTGGCTGGGACATCTGATTCGGATGCCTCCCGGACACATCCCTGGTGAGGTGTTTCGGGCACGTCCCACCGGGAGGAGACCCCGGGGACGACCCAGGACACGCTGGAGAGACTATGTCTCTCGGCAGGCCTGGGAACGCCTCGGTATCCCCTCGGAAGAGCTGGATGAAGTGGCTTGGTAGAGGGAAGTCTGGGCGTCCCTTCTAAAGTTACTGCCCCCGCGACCCGACCTCGGATAAGCGGTAGAAAATGGATGGATCTTCTTTAATTTGGGATATTTATATTTTGCTGAGCGTCTGTTCTGTTTGGTAGAGTATTTGATACTAAAATTACTTTATTACACTAGCTCATGGTTACATTCATTCTCCATTAAATGTAATACATAAGCTGCATATCAACATTGATAATTTTTTTATTCCTAAAAACAATAAAGTTTATCAGTTTGAACATTAAATTTCTTGTCTTTGGAGTGTATTCAATTAAATATAGGTTGAACATGATTTGCTAATCATTGTATTCTTTTTTTACTTATGTTTAACACAACGTCCCAACTTCAAACGTCAGCCCTATTGGCGGCACAAGCCAGTGCAAACTGTAGGCCGGTCCCAAGCCCGGATAAATGCAGAGGTTTGCGTCAGGAAGGGCATCCGGCTTAAAACTTTGCCAAACAAATATGAGCGTTCATCCAAAGAATTCCATACCGGATCGGTCGTGGCAACATCCACCACCGGCGCCGTCAACCTGCAGGGCGCCGTTGGAAATTCAGCTACTGTGGGTCAAAGTCGAAGAAGAAGAGGTGTTATTTGGCAGAAAGAGAAGAGGAAAGCACAGAGCCTAGAAATGAATGTGGCGACTTTGAATGTTGGGACTATGACAGGAAAATCTCGGGAGTTGGTTGACATGATGATTAGGAGAAAGGTTGATATATTGTGTGTCCAGGAGACCAGGTGGAAAGGCAGTAAGGCGAGAAGTTTCGGGGCAGGGTTTAAATTATTTTACCATGGTGTAGATGGGAAGAGTAATGGAGTCAGGGTTATTTTAAAAGAAGAGTTGGCTAAGAATGTCTTGGAGGTGAAACGAGTATCAGATCGAGTGATGAGGTTGAAACTTGAAATTGAGGGTGTTATGTATATTGTGATTAGTGGCTATGCCCCACAGGTAGGATGTGACATAGAAGTGAAAGAGAAATTCTGGAAGGAGCTAGACGAAGTAGTTCTGAGCATCCCATACAGAGAGAGAGTCGTGATTGGTGCAGATTGTAATGGACATGTTGGTGAAGGACATAGGGGTGATGAAGAAGTGTTGGGTAAGTACGGCATCCAGGAAATGAACTTGGAGGGACAGATGGTGGTAGACTTTGCAAAAAGGATGCAAATGGCTGTAGTGAACACTTTTTTCCAGAAGAGGCAGGAACATAGGGTGACCTACAAGAGCGGAGGTAGAAGTACGCAGGTGGATTACATTTTGTGCAGACGGTGTAATCTGAAGGATGTAACCGACTGTAAGGTTGTGGTAGGGGAGTGGCTAGACAGCATAGGATGGTGGTGTGTAAGATCACTCTGGTGGTGGGGAGGAAGATTAGGAAGACAAAGGCAGAGCAGAGAACCATGTGCTGGAAGCTGAGACAGGACGAGTGTTGTGCAGCTTTTCGGGAAGAGGTGAGACAGGCTCTCGGCGGACAGGAGGAGCTTCCAGAAGACCGGACCACTGCAGCCAAGGTGATCAGAGAGGCTGGCAGGAGAGTACTTAGTGTATCTTCTGGCAGGAAAGGAGAGAAGGAGACTTGGTGGTGGAACCTCACAGTACAGGAAATCATACAAGAAAAAAGGTTAGCTAAGAAGAAGTGGGACACTATGAGGACCGAGGAGAGGCGAAAGGAATACATTGAGATGTGGCATAGGGCAAAGCTAGAGGTGGCAAAGGCCATACAAGAGGCATATTATGACATGTATGGCAGGTTGGACACTAAAGAAGGAGAAAGGGATCTATACAGGCTGGCCAGACAGAGGAATATAGATGGGAAGGATGTGCAGCAGGTTAGGGTGATTAAGGATAGAGATCGAAATATGTTGACTGGTGCCAGCAGTGTGCTAGCTAGATGGGAAGAATACTTCGAGGAGTTGATGAATGAGGAAAATGAGACAGAAGGGAGAGTAGAAGAGGCAAGTGTGGTGGACTAGGAAGTGGCAATGATTAGTAAGGGGGAAGTTAGAAAGGCATTAAAGAGGATGAAAAATGGAAAGGCAGTTGGTCCTGATGACCTTCCTGTGGAGGTATGGAAGCATCTAGGAGAGGTGGCTGTGGAGTTTTTGACAGGCTTGTTCAATAGAATTCTAGCGCGTGAGAAGATGCCTGAGGAATTGAGGAAAAGTGTGCTGGTGCCCATTTTTAAGAACAAGGGTGATGTGCAGAGCTGTGGGAACCATAGAGGAATAAAGTTGATGGGTCACACAAGGAAGTTATGGGAAAGAGTAGTGGAGGCTAGACTCAGGACAGAAGTGAGTATTTGCGAGCAACAGTATGGTTTCATGCCGAGAAAGAGTACCACAGATGCATTATTTGCCTTGAGGATGTTGATGGAAAAGTACAGAGAAGGTCAGAAGGAGCTACATTGTGTCTTTGTAGATCTAGAGAAAGCCTATGACAGAGTACCCAGAGAGGAACTGTGGTACTGCATGTGGAAGTCTGTAGGTGTGACAGACGAATTTAAGGTGGAGGTGATACTGCATCAGGGATCAGCCCCTTCCTTGCAGTGGTGATGGATAGGCTGACAGATGAGGTTAGACTGGAATCCCCGTGGACCATGATGTTTGCAGATCACATTGTGATCTGCAGTGAAAGCAGGGAGCAGGTGGAGGAACAGTTCGAAAGGTGGAGGCATGCACTGGAAAGGAGAGGAATGAAGATTAGCTGAAGTAATACAGAATATATGTGCATAAATGAGAGGGGTGGCGGGGGAAGAGTGAGGCTTCAGGGAGAAGAGATACAGTGTTGGGTGAGATAGATCCAACATTAAATTGGTCCTTCGAGCCGGATGTCAATCCACCCGAGGATTCCAGTTGTGGAGCCGACATCCAGTTAAGAGACCACGGCAAGTGAGACCCTTTCCGGGACTGGTCTTCGTTCTCCTCAACTGGGATCTGAAGGTTGACGACAATCCACAGGATTGAAGACGACTTTGGTGAGTCATATTTAAACAATTTTTTTCAGGAAAAAGGATTAAAGAGTGAGTGAATTGCGCGACGAAGAAGTCTGCGGCAGAATAAACCTTGTGTAATACTAGTCACTGGCAAGTAAAAGAGGGATCGCGGAGTCCGACAAATTCCGCGAGGACGGCGGAGTCCTATACGTACTTAAATTCGTGTTTTCGTGTGTTTGAAAAAATGTTACTCGTGTCGTGTGAATGTGTAAAAGTATGAATCTATTAAGACAGGATTGTAAGTGACAACTGGGTTTGGAAGCAGATGCAAGAATCCTCCGCCCCGTGTGGGTAGAAGCTTGAGGATTACCAAAACCCAGACATTCATTGTCACCCTGTCATTTTGAATAAAGTCAGTATTTAGGTCACTCTAGGTGCAAATAAACTGACTTCCAAATTCACAAAATGGGGAAAAAATAACAATAAAACGGATCCAAAAGAACGCTTAACGTGTAAAGATTGGAAATATGTTCAACTCCAAAACGGGGGTCATTGGGGCCCCCCTCTGGAGCCAGGCCCGGAAGCGGTGCTGAAGAGTGCTCCCGCTGGGGACTCCATTGTTCTGCTGGGGGACTTCAATGCTCACGTGGGCAATGACAGTGAGACCTGGAAAGGCGTGATTGGGAGGAATGGCCCCTCCAATCAGAACCCGAGTGGTGTTCCGTTATTGGACTTCTGTGCTCCAAATGGATTGTCCATAATGAACACCAAGTTCAAGCACAAAGGTGTCCACACGTGCACTTGGCACCAGGACACCTTAGGTTTCCGTTGGATGATCGACTTTGTGGTTGTGTCATCGGACTTATGGCCGCATGTCTTGGACACTCGGGTGAAGAGAGGGGCGGAGCTGTCAATTGATCTCCACCTAGGTGGTGAGTTGGCTCCGATGGTGGGGGAAGATGCCGGTCTGACCTGGCAGGCCCGAACGTATCGTGAGGGTCTGCTGGGAACATCTGGCAGAATCCCCTGTCAACTCCCACCTCGGGGGACATTGAGTCCGAGTGGACCATGTTCCGCGCCTCTATTATCGAGCTGTGGCTGTAAGGTAGTCGGTGCCTGTCGTGGCGGCAATCCCCAAACCCATTGGTGGACACCAGCGGTGAGGGATGCAGTCAAGCTGAAGAAGGAGTCCTATCGGGCCTTTTTGGCCTGTGGGACTCCTGAGGCAGCTGATGGGTACCGGCTGGCCAAGCGGAATGCAGCTTTGGTGGTCGCTGAGGCAAAAACTCGGGCGTGGGAGGAGTTTTGGTGAGGCCATGGAGAACGGATTGGCAGACTGGGGTGGTGGTCCCCCTTTTTAAGAAGGGGGACCGGAGGGTGTGTTTCAACTACAGGGGTATCACACTCCTCAGGCTCCCTGGTAAGGTCTATTCAGGGGTGCTGGAGAGGAGGATCCGGCGGGAAGTCGAATCTCAGATTCAGGAGGAGTGGTGGTGGTGGAACAGTGGACCAGCTCTTCATCCTTGGCAGGGTCCTCGAGGGTGCAAGGGAGTTTGCCCAACCAGTCTACATGTGTTTTCTGGACTTGGAAAAGGCGTTCGACCGTGTCCCTCGTGGAGTCCGGTGGGGGTTGCTTCGGGAGTATGGGGTACCGAACTGCCTGATACGGGCTGTTCGGTCCCTGTACGACCGGTGTCAAGAGTTTGGTCCACATTGCCGGCAGTAAGTCGGACTCGTTTCCGGTGAGGGTTGGACTCCGCCAAGGCTGCCCTTTGGCACCGATTCTGTTCAGAACCTTTATGGACAGAATTTTTTACTTTTAATTGTGTATTTATGTGAAGAAGGATCGCTACTTTTATTCCGTTACGATGATCGACATGCCATTCGGTACTTTTATTTCTTAATTCTTGCATTTGTGCGTCTATTTTCAGAGTCCATCTTCGACTTCCGCATAGGGTGCCCAATCTAACATGATCACTAATGTCATTTGATTGCAATTCACCAATCAGAAGTCACAAGGCAGTCACATGACTGCGCACATAGCCTTCGCGAGCCAATCAAAATGACTCATTTGGGGGGAAAAAACAGCCCCGTGACTGTTTATTTTACAGACTCCAAAAAACAACAGTTTTATCATGCAGGTCTTAAATTGCGGCTGCCCAAACTTGGATATTTCAGCCCACTTCTAACTTGAGAAAAAACATTGCGGTCAGTTGCAGATGTTTCTATCGTTGTTTTGGCAGTGGATACAACAAAATTAGTACTATCCCTATGGTGTCACACAAACAATCAATAAGTCTGTTCAGCAAATAGCTTCTTCATGAAGTCATTTGAGCAAATCAAGCAAATAATGTTTCTGGAGGGCCCAATGTATGTGTTGTTGGTTTTTGGGCAGTTAAAAATTTAAACGGTGGCAGGTGTGTCGACTCCCATATATTATTGTTTTTTTTTTCATTTTTTAAAATTTGATATATTTCATGTTCACGCTCGCCTCTACATTTACAGATATTGTGATGAGAGTATTCCAATTACCGTGTTTCACGAACATAAGGCGCACCGTATTAAAAGGCACAGTCTCAGTTACGGGGTCTATTTGTGTATTTAACACATACATAAGTTGCACCGTATTATTGGGCTCAGGCATGGTAAAACCTACGCTAGCTTAAAACATACGGTAGCATGCATGCACGCTAAAACAATGTTTTTAAAAAGGCAGCGGGAGCAAAACTGAATTCGGTTGTACTTTATTGAAGTATTTAACAATGTACTCACGTTATTTTTTTTATCAATCCTCATCCACAAATCCATCAAAGTCCTCATGTTCTTTATCCGAAATGAACAGCCGGGCAAGTTCTCAATCAAACAGAGCAGGTTCGCTCTCATACTCGTCGGAGTCAGTCTCGTTGCCGTGCGGCTCCTCAGAAATGATGCCGGCCTTTACGAAAGCTCGAACAACAGTGCAAGCAGACACGTTAGCCCGAGCATCCACAATCCGTTCACAAATTGTGGCGTAACTCACCCGGCGCTGCCTCCTAGTCTTCGTAAAGCTGTGTTCGCCATCTGTCATCCATGGCTCCCGGCGTGGGACTTCACTTTGCTCACTTCACTTTTTTCACTTAACGCCCTGTTTACACAGATGTCCAGCGGTTCGTGAAGCCTCCCGGAATGATGGCAAGCTTCCTCACTTGCTGCAGATGCCAGAGTTATTGCACACAGCCGAATGGTGACTTGAGACGGTACTCCCGACAGTTCTCATTAATCCAAGCCTCTCCTAGTTTCCGCGCTTTTTTTTTTGTTTTGTTTTTTATTCCACGGAAACTCAGCTTCGTCTTCTTGACTCGGCGAAGCTCATTTTCCTGCTTCCTCCACTTGCGAACCATGTATTTGTTGATCTTGAATTGTCTCGCGGCTGTTCGATTCCCATCTTCCTCCGCGTAAGTGATTGCTTGCAGTTTAAACTGTGCTTCGTAAGTGTGTCTCTTCTCGGTGCCATTTTTGGGGGTCCTTAGCCAAACCGATGTTGTTTTGCACAATGCACACCCCGGCGCTATATACCTACTGGGGGCGTGGCTTTAGCGTCCTCCTTCACGCACAATTGCCCCTTTACGTCCGCATGCTGTCCTCACCGACGTCCGCTTTTCCTCTGTATAAGCAGCGTGTCGGCAGGAAATGCTCCCAGTCAGTCAAGCGGTCAAAAAAAAGCTAAAAAATAAAATAAAATAAAAATTAAAAAAAAAGACAAGCAGAGCGCTCATCACACAACAACATTTATAGATGTTGGAACTCGGCGCACACATAAGGCGCGCCGCATTATAAGGCGCCCCATCCATTTTGGAGAAAATGTAAGACTTTTAAGTGGACAAAGCAACATCAGAATATTTGTTTGCACTTCAATGCCTCTGAGTCTCGGGTGGTGGAGTAATCACAATTCTGTATCAAACTGCTTTTAATGAAATGTGTAAACACGTTTGTCAGAGCACTTCATTTGACCCCTGGAGAATAAACGAGGCCTAGAACCAACCGCTGTCCTTTTTTTGGTGACAATAGAGCAGATGTGCAGCCAGCCTACTGAGTCTTTAAAGCACACTTGTATTACACATATGAATAGCTGGTCTGGGAAAAAAAAATACACTTGAAAGCTGAGCCAGTGTGCCTTTTATTGCATCTTTCATTAACAATCCCCTGTGTTTAATTAGAGCACATCCCCCACACTTGAGATATGCCTGTCATTGGCTTAAGCCCAAGCCATTCACATGAGGTCGACAGAGTGTGCTTCATTTAGTCTCGCGTCTCAATGTGCAATGAGACATGCGAGACAGAGGTTCACCACTGATTCATAAGTTGAAGACCCTGAGCACGATACAGGATCCAAAATGGATGGGTTGATGTCAGGTTGGTCAATTGTGAGTCTAAAATTAAATTAGAATGAATAATCACTTTAGGATAGCTTTGTTTTCCACCCATCTGTCCTTTTCCTTTCCTGTTTAGGGCCATGGGGAGCTGGAGCATACCCCAGGTGACGTCAGGCGAAAGGCAGACTTCACATTGAGTGGTCCCCAGTCACTCATCGGACACATACAGGAAGAAATCCAATCACACTCACATTCACCCCATCACTGAGTGCGAATTGAACCCAGGCGCCCTGCACCGGTAATCTAGCAGCAATTGTCCATTTTAAGCAACATCATAGAATTTTAGATACCTGTTTTAGGTTAAAGGTGTGTTGAAAGGCTGCATAGTAGTTTGAATTTCTAGCAACCCTCTCTATGCTGTTGTTGAACAGTTTTTTGTTTTTAAAAAAAAAAAAAAGCACTCAAACAAATGAAATAACAGATTTTAGAAACTACTAAATGATAAGTAAAAACTGCGCAATGTTAAACTAGGTCTTTCAAAGTTAAAGTGTTAACTAATGATTAATCACACCCAAAAAAAAAATCTGTGGATTTTTCATGTTTTAACTCAGATTAATAACAATTAATAATTTATCATACAATAATTAATAATAATTTATTTTGCCCACACACGCTCCTTTGCCTTTAATGGATGGTAATTTGCATAAAGTGCAGCGCTGAACTCTCTATTCATCAAAGCACAATAAATTTCAAATACCATCTCAAAGCAAAATGTGGTAGTATGTGTGGTATATTTAAATCAAAATTCATTTGATTTAAAAAAAAATCTTAATTGACAGACCTAATTAAAACATTGCTTAAGTGTAAAAAAGTATGACAAAAATACAAAAGGATCAAGCAAAAGGTATCAAATAAGAGTAAAACAGAATCGAATACTTTAAAGAATGAATTTTGTTGTGTGTGTATACAATTGTTGAATTCAAAATATTTTATTTCCAAACAAATCCCTCAAAATGTATCACTTTTTCTACTAATTACAGTACTGTGCTTGGCATCGCATTTTCTTCTTCTTTTTTTTTTAACAAAATCCTTGTAAATTTAAATCATAAACTAATGACAATATCAATCCACTTAGCAATATAACAAATAGTTTTTGTGTATTTCCTTGATAAATTTCTCACGTAGTTGCTTTTATCTCGGCAAGCAAACCTGTAGTCTTTTTCAGTGTTGGCCACTCCCTGTGATTATTGTGGCATGTATTCGTTACACCCACCTCCCGCATCGCTTCCATCTCAATATGGCTGCAAGGACTTGCTTTTGACAGTGTCATGAGGACAGACCACCTTCTCTCGTCCACACAAGTGAGTGTCTTTGTTTTTCCATTTTTCATCACAGCATCGTTTATCTATTGGGGGAAAAAGAACAATTTTTGGATTCAGTCATTTTAGAATGAAATGCAGAAGCCAATAATTCTACTTAAATATCTAGTTTCTCTACTTCTATTTATTTTTTTTTAGAACAAAATCATTTGTGTCTGTATAAACAGTTTTTAACATTTATACAAGAAATATTGCAAGAACTAAATACGTCTGTCAACTACATCGATGTAAAAGTGATTTTTACCTCCATAATAATAATAATAGATAACTGTTGGGTTACACATCACATGACACAGTGATAAATCTGATTTTAGAAATCCATAATGGCAGTATTAAAATGTATAGGTCGATTGGGATTAATTTTAGAAAGGATTAAAGGATGAAGCGCTTTCCTGAACTGTCATCTACTTCTCTGTAGTGGGACATGAAAGTTTGGTGTCATAATCCTTTATGATTGGAAACAAAGGCACACTGTATAATAATGAGCTTCTCGAAACATATCTTTTTGAATGTGAAATGAAGATTACGCTCGTTGCGTTCTCTCAAGTGTCACTTTGTCAACCCTGCATTGTCCCAGTGGTCTTCATTAAAGTTAATGGTAAGTCAGCTGAAACATCCACATTGCTCCCCACGTCATCATTGGCGCCGCAATGAAAACAATTCCGTCATGCATCTCCTGTGCAACACACTTCACTGCATGGATTGCTGTGAGAGGGGCAAACAACTGCGAGGATTCAAATTCCGGAATTTCATCATCTTACCAAAAAAGGAAATATAATCATTCTTGACATGACGTACAATTCTTAACATACTGCATTACAGCATCATTTTCACAGTTTGTTATTTTTCTATTCTACGCCGCCCTTTTGGATTAGGTTTTGCCATAGTTTTGTCCTAATTTTCTTTTGTGGACGTTTGCCCTTCCTGAATCCAACCCACCCTATTTATCTGGTTTTGGGATTGCATCAGCAACAGTTTTGACCTAAGACTACAATATTTGACCCTGGCGCTTCCAGGGAAAAATACCATGTAAATCTAGATAAAATATACAGTAATTAAACAACTCATAGTGTGAGGCTTTTGGCAAAAAAGATTCATTAAGATATGAATCACAGTCTCCCCTTCAGTTTTCCAGAACCAGAACACGAGGGAAATCATAATCATTCTTTCTTTCCTCCCTCCTTTTCATCCATTCCATGTTCCTCTTCGTTTCCTTTTTTTTTTCTATCCGTTCTTTCCTCCTCCCCCTTCCTTCTACTTTTCTCACTCCCTCTTGTGCATCTTCCCTCCTCTATGTTCTTTCTTTCCTTCATCTTCCCTCTCTGTTCTTTCTTTCCTTCATTCCTCCTTTTTTTCTATGGCTCCTGCCTCCCTTCGTGCGAGGCACATTTCATATGCCAGCAGAAAGGTGTAATGTTATGTATGCCATCAGATGCATCGCGCTAGCAGAGACGTCGTTTTTGGGGAAAGTCAGAATAGGCAGGATTCCAATGTCCAGTGGTTTCACAGGCAACTAAAATAAGACAAAAGAGTGGTCTTTTCTGAAGAAAGGTGTTTTTAGATCTTCTGCGGACTGACGCAAAAAAACACCCCAAAAACGACTACAATTCATTCTATGTATATGGTAAAGTAATGTGAACATTCTTAAACATGCTTATTGTTATTATTTTAGTTTTTGAAAATTCCATAAAACAGAGCATTCTCGTAAAAGGTTCATGGCCCACCACCGGGTCATAAGTTTGGAAGTTCCCTTGATCACAGATCCAATGCAGTTCATCCATTAGCTAACACATAGACAGGAAAAAAAAAATCATTACAAATATTAAAATTTAATCGGACCACGCTTACAGTGTGAGAAGAAACCAAGAGACGGAGTTAAACTTAAAATATAAAAAAGCACCTCAATGCAAGTGCAGTAGTTCCTCGTTTATTGCGGGGGGTTGCGTACCATAAGCCCCCATGCTTGACACAAATCTGCAAATGAGCGACCACATATTTATCTTATTTATATACATTCTAAAGCTTGATACGGAATACCAATACAACATATGAATGTGAGGCGCAGGTACTATTTTTGTCCACTTTGGGTCACCATCCTCGCATTCTACACCGTAGTATCTGTGACATTGAATGTGCGTTGCCTTAAAAGGTAGGGCCTGGCCTGTTGAGTGATGTCAGAGTAAGCCAATGAGAGCCTAGAGTTGGCCGTGTTTTCTTACCATTTGTTCAATGAAGCGTTGACAGTGCACTGGCTGCCAGTGTCTATCCTTGACCACCTGTGGAGGGATTCAAATTTGTTCTAACAAGCAGTGGCAGGCTATATTAAAGACATACTGTACTTTTTTCATGGTGATTTGTTTTCTTTGCAACAGTGAAAAGTTCATATTTTTGTTGTAAGAAATTTGAAAATATGGTGAATTTCCATGCACATTTCCTAACTTTAAAAAGTATTTTAAAGCACACTGGGTGGCTGCCATATTTGTCGGACACTTGACTGGATAACCCAGAACATGATGCCACATATGGACGAAACAGCACAATTAGCATTGATAATGCCGACGCAAATGCTTCTATCGTTGATCCTGAAAGAATTAGGCTGCATCGTTTCGAACCAACACGACCGAAGAGTAATTTCGCACTGATAATTTGCCGATCCAATCATGACATTATTGATTGGATTCACAAATTTACACATCACAGCTGCCACAATCTTGTTTACTGCAGGGATGTTCCGCGCTGCCGCTGCGTATGTTTGATTCCGAAAGCTACTTTATTTTTTAGCCTTGCCGCGAGTCTTTTGACGTACTTGCTACACGATGGCGAATATCTATTTTTAGTTAAGGCGACAAATGTAATGAGGCACCTGTATACACAAGGATGAGCATGCCGAGTTGAAGACGTTCAGCGTGGAAAAACAAAAGCGAACAACAAAATGGCCGCTAAAGCAAACAGTGAGAAGTCAACACGGAAGCCACGCTAGCTTCATGGTGTGTTGGATAAACATTCTCCCTTTCTCTCTCGTAGATCTGCCGCCTTGCCGTGGCCCCACCTCTCCAGCGGTGGCTCCTTTTCCGCTTTATGGTATCCATGGCAACTCATTGGAGGGTCGCGGGGGGGGGGGGGGGTCGCATCCTAAGCAGAATTCCCTCTCCCCAGCCACTTTTTGTTACATTTTCACTGTCTTATATGACAACTCCATATCAGTGGTGTCATTGATAGTCTGCGTGTTTTGACAGGTTGAACAAGAAGATGGACAACAGAAGCTTTGAAGGCGCCGCTAACACAACACTGGACTCCTGCAGCAGCATATTGAGGAACCAGGCGTTTCGTTTTGTCCTGTACGGCTTCTTCTTTGCTGGAATCATCTGCACAGTGGTGGGCAACTTCCTGGTGGTCTTGTCGATTTCCTACTTTAAACAGCTGCAGTCGCCCACAAACTCCTTCCTCATGTCCCTAGCTGTGGCCGACTGCCTCGTGGGTCTGGTCGTAATGCCTTACAGTATGATCCGGACAGTGGAAGGGTGCTGGTACTTTGGCTCCCTCTTTTGTCAGCTTCACTCCAGCTTAGATGTCATGCTTTGTACTGCTTCCATATTACATCTGAGTTGCATCGCCTTTGACCGCTACTATGCTGTCTGCAACCCGCTCGTTTATTCTTTAAAAATGTCCCAAGGTCGAGTTGCTTTCCTCATTGTCATCTGTTGGGCCGTTCCCATGCTTATTTCCTTCGTTCCGATAACGCTAGACCTCCATATCGCTGGTGTTCACATCCTGCTCCCTCAAGACGTATGTGTTTTCTTAGTCAATCGCATATACGCCGTCATGGCTTCCTTGATAGCCTTCTACTTGCCCATGGCTATCATGCTGGTCGCCTACTGGAAGATATTCAAGGTAGCCAGGCGGCAGGCAAGGCAGATCAGTGCCATGGAAAGCCAGATGGCCGCTGGAGTGGGAAAAGACTCGAGCAAAAAGAAAAAGCACCGCAACAACATGAAGAGAGAGCGAAAGGCAGCGAAAACCTTGGGCATCATCATGGGAGTCTTCCTCATCTTCTGGATGCCATTTTTTACTCTCAATATTGTGGACCCCTTTATTGATTACAGCACAGAAGTGATCATCTGGGACATATTTTTATGGCTGGGATATATCAACTCATCACTAAATCCTTTCTTGTACGGTTTCTTTAATCGTTCCTTTCGTAAGGCATTCCTCATGTTCATTGGCTGTAGGGTATGCCAACCTGGAATCTCCTCTGGGATGGAACTATCGCACACCCGGAAAGAAGCAAATGACCGTGCCGATAAATAATAAAATGCTTTCGTGGTGTTTTGGAACTGGTCCTTGAGAGCTGAGCCATTTCAATCTTCATGACTGCACTTGGGTCTACCTACCCCCCCCCGTAGTCTGTCTGTAGTCTTGTGGGATGATGATTATTATTATTATTTTTTATGAAAAAGGTAAACCACTTAGCCTATTCGTCTTCTTCCGACCGCAGAAACTATATCTTTCTGTCTGATTGGCTGATGCAAGATCAAATTCACTGTAAAATAGATTTTTAGAAAGCAAAGCATCCTGCATATTTACGAAATGCAATTTAAAGGATTCATTTGAACTCATTAAAATTTCCCCGCTTCCTAAAATTGGACTTTACCATGTTGAAATCAAATTTGAATCCATTAGAAATGTTAGACAGCGGCTAAAATAAGCATTTAACACGTCACCATTTTTCCGACTAAATATAAAGTGTGTTTTCCAAGCAGCATTTGTGTTACTCTTTATTCAGACTATACTTTAGGTTAAAATTCTTAAAAAAAAGAAAACACACAACACAATTTATAAATTTGTGTATAACAAGATTTAGAGTTGGGAAAAAAACAAACTGAAATTTAAGATTATTTTGAGATTGTTACAACGGGGAAATGGCACCAATTTGGTGAATTGGCCAGACAAAGAAAGAAAGTCATAATAATGTATTACACACATACAGCACTTTTCTAGGCACTCAAAGACACTTTACAATTTCATGCAATATTTATTCACTCCTCAGTCACACCGTGTTGGTGGTAAACTCCTTGTGTAGCAACAGCTGTGCTGGGGCAGTGGCTGCCATTCTGCACCTACGGCGCCGCCGACCACCACACATCCAACCGCATTCATGTGGGGTAGGTGTCTTGCCCAGGGACATGACGACGACGCGAATCGGTGACACTCAACCTGTGCGCCGATGGTTCCAAAACAGCACTATAAGGTATAGTGTAGGCATCAAAATAGCAGTTAATATTAAGGACAACCACTAATTTCTTCAAATATTCCAAGTGCAATGTTCCAATATTGTCTTTTTTTTTTTTTTTTTTAAATTGTGTGCCTTTGGAAGATATTGTCACCAATGCCCAACATGTTGAAAATGTTACATTAGACCCCAAGTCAATTACTTAAAAAAGTTTGCTCTGTGTTAAATTGGATTTCTGAATTTATAAGTATCTGTTTACAGTAGCTGCCACACATTCTACATTGCTCCTTCAATGGCATAATGAGAATGAGAAATATAATTAAGAAGATATAAGTAAGTGATGAAAAGGCTACGAGAGAACACACAAAAACACATTGACTCTAAATTACATGTCTGTACTGTAAATTAATTAAAAATGTACAATCTAAACTGAAATGGTTGGTTGTTTGATGACGTGATCAAATTATTTCCAAAGAGAGTATTATGTAAATGAGTAGAGTTTCACATTGAGAATTGTGACAAGGATGATCAAGTCCAAAGATCAATCAATTCACATAACGGTTGGAAATTAGTCTTGTCTTTATTATAACACAAGGTCGATTTGTAACTGGAAAATTACTCACGCTGGCTGTTCAGTTATTAAAATTATTTTTTTATTAAAACGTATTCTTACCTCAATCACCCCATTCCCCAATCAAATGATTCATGATGTCTTTCACCGCTGCGATGTGAAAATCATCTAAAAAGTGGAACAGCAGTGACATCTGCTGGAAGATGCAAGTAATTTTGTTAATACCAAAATTCTCAAAAATGCAATATGGTGTGTGACATACTCCGTACATCATTAGCACGTTAAGTTTTGGTATCAGAAAAATGAAAATTAAAAGATTTAACCATTTTTTTCCATAAAAGATTTTAATTTGCACAAAAAAACAAGCACCGCATTGGAAAAATATAATGCTAATTTCAACAGTAGCACTCTGCACTTGAATTTACAGTTAATGATAATGGACGTGTAAATGTGTCAGTTCGAACTTATGATATGAACTCAACAGCAATTCCCAGCAATTGCCCTGTCTCATTGTGCATTGTCAACATAAACCAACAACATGATGATAATAAAAATGTGACATTGAAGCGCGTGTGAACCAAGTGAGATTGAAAAAGTGATATAACTCTTATCGCGGTTGTGAAGGATGGAAATAATGTTGGAAAAAAACATTTGCGCTGGTATCATGCCATCAACTGTTCCATGATCTGTCATTTACACTTACTGGCCACAAAAAGAGGATCACTTGCACAATAGAAGAGCTGTATTCAAAAATGTAAAAACTGAGCATTGTTATGTTTGCAAAGGCAGATTTGATGGTTCTGATTCTGAATGACCAAGTGATGTTGGACCGAAAGGGCCTTTTGAAAATAAATAAAGTGTCCTCTTGTGGGCCATTAAATGTCCGTCTCCTTCAGGCCGTAACACTCAGCCAAGTCATAGATGTTATAACTGCTTTGTTCACAGACGTTGAAAATCCCCATTGAAACGGCATCGACGACTGCAGGTGTGCTGCCTCGCCCTGTGCCTCCCTTGATTTTATTTGACAGATTGTTTACTGTCTCTTTGAGCTGAAAGGAGGACTTCTGCAGCGGCGGGAACAGCTTCCATCTCTTTAAACTCCCCCCCGGCTTGCTTAACAAAGAGCTGCCACAGGAGCTGTGCGCGGCGTAGCCAGACTCCTGCTCTCCTCTTTGTTCCAACGCCATTCCCCTGACAGCCGAGCGCCATTTCTGGTCGTAGAAGCGACGCAGAGCCCTCCGCCGGTGGTGACAGCGACACCTGAGGAGGCGGGTGAAAGCCCGCTGGAACTCTTTGCTGGAGCAGGGGTAGATCATGGGGTTGATGCAGCTGTTGAAGTAGCCCAGCCAAAAGACCACCTTGAATACCGTCTCGGATGGCTTCATCGCTGGAAAGAAGGCGCCTAGAAGGGAAACATGTATGAGCACTTGTAAAATATAGCGTGGAACCTCTCGGGTCAAACTTCCATAGATTGGTAGAAACTCCAAAATTCGAAAATCGGGCTGAATTTTGAGTATTTGACTCCGGTGTCACCATTTTTATTTGTTAGCAAAGTTGAGTGGTTTCTTGTTTTTACATTTCCAATAGTGAACTTCTTTCATCTCTTTATCACAGTAAAGATGTTCAAATTCGATACAGTTTTGAGTGTGAAAATAATTTTCTCTTTCCATTTTCATGTTCCTATTCAAAAAACTAATTGGGGACCAGCATCTCGGAGCGGATTGCGTTCGACCCTAGAATTTCTACTCTTAAGTACACAGTATAGCCACAATGAGTCTTATAACAACAGGATTCATATAACAAACAGCACAGAATCCATCAATCCATCCATTTTCTGTACCGCTCATCATCACGGGGGTCGTGGGCGAGCTTGAGCTGATTTGGGGCGAAAGGTAGAGTGTTGACACTCACATTCTTCGGTATGAATGGGAATTTAGAGTCTTCAATGAGCCTTAAGAGGCATTTGGAATGCGGGAAGAAGCTGAAGTACCAGAGCAAACCCACTCAGGCACAGGGAGAACCTGCAACCTCCACACAAAATCCTAATGGATTTGCTTGAGGAGCGAAAGTAATCGAGGGTGGAAAATCTGATGCATGGCTCAGGAGGTGAGTATTTAGTATGCAAAATAGTTTGGATGTGACTTTCATAAAAGTATAATGCTGGTTTCACATCAGCGGTCTCACCAGGGACTTAAAGAACCAAACACACTGCTTCTCGACCAAAACACACAACATTGAAGTGGCTTGTTTTTTTTTTTTTTTATCTCGCCTGTGCAAATTGTATTGTATCATTTTTCTCCTTCTGTCAAAATGTGTGTTACAATATTTGATGTTAAATAACGAATCAGCATTAAGCAATGATCAGTAATATAAATATATTTAATATGAAATAAAAAAATGGAAGTTGTATTATTTTAGTTAGTATTTATGCGTTCCTGTTAACTCATAACAAATTCAAGTGTTGACTCTAATTAATATTGTCTTTAGTTATATATATATATATATATATATATATATATATATTATATATATATATATATATATATATATATATATTATATATATATATATATATATATATATATATATATATATATATATATATATATATATATAAACAAGTTCAATGCAAAAACTGTACTTCTCAACTTGGGAGGTTGGTTGTTTTCTAAAAATCCCAAAATTAAGTTAGCACAGAACCGGATTATAAAGTAAGTATGTCCATTCTTAATTTACTTGAAAAATGTGTTTGCTTTTTTATTTAGCCATTACTGTTACACAAGAAAATGAAAAAAAAAAAAATAATAATAATTAAAGGCTATTTTTGCCCCTCAATGTCCTCAATAAAGTGGTGCTGAGTAAAAGGCAAATGCTATTGGAATTTTGGATAGGTCAAAGCACTCTGTCTGAATCATCACAAACAAAAGACAGAAATAGTTGTTGGAAGTGCATGTCTGCCCTTCCTGGCAAAAGGTGACCGATTGACGTGCAACTAACACCTTCCTTGCATCCATCATTCTGTGAATTAGTTCGGATTGGTGGCTTTAAGAATTCGGAGCTGTGCACAACTCCCAGTGGAATTCATTCTTCCAAACTTGCGTGTACCTGTGTGGACCTGATGTTTAAAAACCGGTTAAAGGTTCGGAGTCGACTTAAAAAAAACATGTTGACTTTCACAAGTATTCAAGCAGCTGTGGGGATTGGTGGAGGCAACTATTACGAGTTAAAACTTACTTACCAAACAAACCCTGAACACACCACGGCATTTAATCAAGACTAACAATGTTTGCCGCCATAGCAAACACTATTCGTGTTGATTAAAACGTTTTTCAAATTAGTCAGCATTGACCATTTAGTACAGCACAGGTCACATAATTGCCTTCATTTTATCTACGAATCGCAGCATCAAAATAAAACACAGGTTTCAGAATTAGGAAAGCGTCAATGTTGATGTCTTGGGAACTATGGATCACCTGTATTACGTTGGTTGTTTTTTTTTAATATAAACATTATTGTATACAGTGATTTTGCATTCTGTTTACATTGCATATCGACATTAGGAAAATCTCAGGGCGCACCACCAAACAAATTTCACAGGCAGTGGAAGAGTTTTTCATTACCCTATACACTGCTGGCATAGATAGACGAACACAGATACATTATTTGTAATACCTAAGAAATCATTTTCACACCAATTAAGTCAAATTGGATCATTTTCCACTGCATACCTGCATATTGACTAGGCGGCACGGTGGACGACAGGTTAGAGCATCTGCCTCATAGTTCTGAGGACCGAGGACCCCGCCTGTGTGGAGTTTGCATGTTCTCCCCGTGCCTGCGTGGGTTTCCTCCCACATCCCAAAAACGTGCATGAATTGGAGACTCTAAATTGCCCGTAGGTGTGAATGAGCGTGCGAATGGTTGTTTGTTTGTATGTGCCCTGCGATTGGCTGGCAACCAGTTCAGGGTGTACCCCGCCTCCTGCCCGATGACAGCTGGGATAGGCTCCAGCACGCCCGCGACCCTAGTGAGGATAAGCGGCTCAGAAAATGGATGGATGGGATATGGGGTGGTGTGTGTACATTAATGAGGAAAAAATGAACTTAAATGATTTTAACAAATGGCAGAAGTATAACAAAGAGTGAAAATGTTAAGGGGGTCTGAAAACGTCCCGGAAGTACCGAACAAAACCTGGCACTCTTGAATAAAGATGAACTGTCATTCAAAAAAACGTTCACAGACACCAGAACGAGCACATTCTCAATAACGCTCATCAGGCACAAATGAACTAAGTTCATTTCACGTTTGCCCAAAATATGAACAAGGTCATGAACTTTCGTTGATTTAACTCATTCAGGTACAAAACAAAGAATAGCCTTATAAACTTCGGAGACCTCACAAGTGGCTACTGTTGTGGCGGACATGACTAAGGCTGCAATTCTGAAACTAAGTTTATTTTTTATATACAGTATTAGGACCACCACAACTACTAAACTCCGATACTACTACGCCATGTATTTTTTTTAAAAATTCATTTGAAATCAATTTCTGATTTGCAACATGCACCTTGACAACAGTTGCTCTCCATCCCTTACCCACTGTCCTCCCTTTTCCTTTACATCAGTGCTTCTCAGTGTGCTACAAGTACCACTGGTGGACTTGGGCTCCCTCTAGTGGTGCGTGAAATCACTGAATAAAATACAAACACATTTTACAAATTAAGCTAATAGCTACACAAACAGCCTGTACATGTTTTACTTTTCAAGTACAGTAAATTTTTTAAAGCTCAGATTTCAGTTGTATTTAAATTTTAAGTACAATCAATTTGTATTTGATCTTTATTTAGTCGTTTTTCATTTAAAAAAAGTATTTTACATGTTTTTATTGAACTAATTGTGGTAATTTTCAAATTGTGTAGAATGGTACAGTGGCTTGAAATAAAATAAGATATACTCTATGTTTTTGATGAGAGCTCCATTACTATATTTCAGTGTTGGTCATTATGGTGTTTTGACAACCACTGCTCTGGTTTTGTGCCCTGCCCCTGGAGAAATCGCCATCCATCACGGCAGCATAGCCAGCTATGAGTTCTTTGAGGTGTGGACCACAGTCATTCTTTTCCTTCTCAGACTATTTGTATGTTATGACTGCGATTTGACAGAACAAGATTGGTGTCCCTGAATCGTCAAGTCGACTCAATCGTGTTCTAAATGAAATGGACCCGCACGTTAGGGGCAGGGTTGGGCATCGTTTGAATTTGAGCGATTACGTTCCCGATTTCGGTTCCCCATTTTCGATTCCGGTTCCAAACAACTCTCGATTCCGATTCTATTAGGGGGCAAAAAAGTTTGCATGATTTAAATAAGGGGTGTCCAAATTAGGCAGCACGACTGGTTAGAGCGTCAGCCTCACAGTTCTGAGGTGCGGGGTTCAATCCCCGGCCCCGCCTGTGTGGAGTTTGCATGTTCTCCCCGTGCCTGCGTGGGTTTTCTCCGGGCACTCTGGTTTCCTCCCACATCCCAAAAACATGCATTAATTGGAGACTCTAAATTGCCCGTAGGTGTGACTGTGAGTGCGAATGGTTGTTTGTTTCTATGTGCCCTGCGATTGGCTGGCAACCAGTTCAGGGTGTACCCCGCCTCCTGCCCGATGACAGCTGGGATAGGCTCCAGCACGCCCGCGACCCTAGTGAGGAGAAGCGGCTCAGAAAAAGGATGGATGGATGGATGTTCACTGCCATTGACGGCTTTAGAAGTCAAATATCCATGTTGGCTGGGAAGGCTGGAAGTGAATGAGTTAAACCTAGTTAAGAGCTCAGTCACTGAACGAATTAAACTTGTAAGAAGTGGCTCTGTCTTTAGTGTTCCGGGTACAGAATAAGTACTGAGAGTGACATGCTAATGTACCCCTGGAGGTACTTTCAGCAACAGTTTCCACTCTTCCATTCGATCAGTGATTGTCAACGTATGGTCGTGATACGCAGGCTCCCTCTAGTGGTACTCAAAAGAACCACCGTCAATCAAGTACTGTTCAGTTTGATTTCCGTTTCAATAATACATGTGCATTCAATCTTCAAGAACTTTTTTTGTTTTGAAACATTTATTAAGGTACAATTTCTATTCAGCTTTTATGTGCGATATATTCTAATTGAACAATTACCATTATTTAGGTCCAGTCTTTTTTTCAATTTTCCAATATTTAAGTGCAATGTTGACGTTCAATTTGTGCTTAATGCTTGAGTGGCTTACAATAATATTGAATATCCTTTTTAGGTTTTTGTTTGTTTGTTTGTTTGTTTGTTTGTTGACGAGCACTTAGACCTACTACGCTGCTGTATTTGAATGCTTTACGTTGGAGAATCACTGCATGGTATGAGGAAACCTTAGCCAGGTTTATGTTGTACTTACCCATCGGCAAAAAGAAGAAGAAAGGCAGCCAACACAGGATGAACATGCCCACGACGATGGCGAGGGTTTTGGCGGCCTTTTTCTCCCGCGAGAACTTCATGAGGCGCACGGAGAGCGAGCTCCGGAACGGGTGCTGCTTGTTGCTCTTGGAGCTGACCGCGCGGGCATCCTCCGGCACGCTGCGGCAGTGGATCCTCAAGACCACCTCCACGGATTTGTCCCGTTCCCGCTTGACGCCCACCTCCAGGCTCCTGGTCGTCCTGCGGGCCACCACGTAGACCCGAAAGTACATGACGAGGATGACCAGGAGCGGCAGGTAGAAGGAAAAGAGGGAGGAGAAGAGCGCGTATCCGGGCTCCTCGGTGATTCTGCAGATGCTCTCGTCCACGGGAGGTGGCTCTTTCCAGCCCAGCAGCGGGCCAACGGAGATGACCGTGGACGACACCCACACCAGAACCAGGACGACGCCCGCCCTCCTCTCGGTCATGATGCTCGGGTACTTGAGGCAGTGTTTGACGCCGATGTAGCGGTCCACGGAGATGATGCACAAGCTGAGGATGGAGGCGGTGCAGCACAGCACGTCCACCGCCGCCCAGATGTTGCAGAACACCCGGCCGAACACCCAGCAGCCCAGAACCTCCAGAGAGGCGGAGAAGGGCAGCACCACGATGCTCAGCAGCAGGTCCGCCATGGCCAAGTTGACTATGAAGAAGTTGGTCACCGTCTGCAAGTGGCTGTTGCACAGGACGGACAGGATGACCAAAATGTTGCCCGCGATCGCCGCGAGAGTGAACGAGGCGAGAAAAAGCCCGAGCCACACGGATCGAGAGTCCAATGTCCAGTTCGGACACCCAGTGGTGCTGCTGCTGTCGTTTGGAAACCTGCCATCCAGTAAAGATCCATTGAGGGCTTCCGTGAAATAGATCGCGTGGATGCTGTCGTTCCTTAAGTCGGAATCGGTCATGCTGAAGAAATATCACACGGAAAAACAACTTCAGTGGGTCATCCTCTGCGCCAGTCAAGTCGTGCGTAAACTACTCCCGAAATGCAGCGACAGCTACCCAACATGCACGGCTGGAGTTCAGAAATAACACAGCCTCCGATTCTGCGCCACGGGCCCGCATGTCCTCTCTGCTGTGCAGCGGCGGCGCGCACCGGCGGCATCATTAGGACCGATCGAGTGGCTCCCACAGTCAGCCGGAGCAGGTCCGAACCTGAAGCTCCACCCACGTCACACGCACACGCACACGCACGCTGACACCTTGTTTCATCGCGCTCCAAATCTCACGTCAAGGCTGCCTCAATGACAAAGTGCACATGGAAAATGTATTTTTTATGTATGTATTATTATTATTATTAATTTGTGGCCTCGTTGTCGTGCTTGCTGCACATTATTTTTGTTACATTTGTGGGTTAAGCAAAGCTTTTACATTTAGCCAGATAAGCATATTGTCAATGGGTCATCTGGCCGTTTGTCGAAGTTGCTAGGAGTGCAAGCCGAGTGCCTCGACGGCAAACTGTGCATAGTTTAAGCGAATGTTAAGCATGGGAATGAATCAAGTGGTACGTTTGCACTGGCTGGAAGCACTCACATCAACCACACCCTTGAGGCAACTTTCAGACATTTGCAGAACTACAAATCAACGGTGAGCCAGAGCAAGATCTTCTCTGCTTGACGAAACACGATCAGAAGCGCTGACCAACATTCACAACCTCCATGGGGTTTATGCCACGGACTTTTGGCTTTCAGGACCGATCCAGCTCAGGTTCTTCTGCTCCATCTAGCGCGAGTCCAAATTTTTCGTTTTTGTATTTTTGCACGAGCAGCTTTTGCACCACCACATGACTTGGTCGCACCATTTTTTTGAGGAGGGACAACATGACCATGGCATACCATAGTTTTGCATAAAGCTTGACAGCGACTTGAGGTATCCATCCATCCATCCATCCATCCATCCATTCTCTTAACCGCTTATCCTCACTAGAGTCCCAAGTGTGTCTATCTCAGCTGACTTCGGGCATTCTCGACCCTTAACTAGTTGCCGGCCAATCGCAGGGCACAAATAGACAAACGACCATTCGTGCTCACGCTCATACCTACAGACAATTTAGAGCCTCCAATTAACCTCCCATGCATGTTTTTTTTTTTTTTGGAATGTGGGAGGAAACCGGAGTTCACGGCGTAAACCCACGCAGGCACGGCGACCTCAGTGCTGTGAGGCAGATGTGCTAACCAGTCGTCCGCCATTCCACCTGATGCGAGATATGACATTTGCCAAATATTTTACTGTGAACAAGATGTGTGCAACCAGTTGCAGACAAAACGGGTCAATTAAATAAAAACAAACAAAGGCTTGACTTAGATTTGATCATTTGTTCGACTTAGAGGGGTCAGCAGCCAGCTCTTCCAGTGAAAGCATCCTCCCCCTCTTCTTCCCCTGGGGAAACCACTTCGTTTTGAGCATTACCACAACCATGTGATTGAAGTACATTTAAAAACGATTGCATACAGTATGTGCACCACCATCATACAAAAGTATCGTTTAGGATTACTCACACTATTTTGAGATTTTGCTAGTAAAACAAGCCAATTCGCTTGTTTAAAATCATAGCCCCAAACAGAATATGGATAAATCAGATGCTCAAGCCAAAAATAAAAAGGGCAAACATCTTCAAAATTATTCATCTGATTAAGAAAAAAAGATGTTTTTAATTTGTGCATTTATTTCTGTTGACACAGTCAATACAACTATTAACAAAGGAGGTGAAGGGAGGCTTTCAGCGAATATAAAAAGGCAACACACCCCTGTTGAAATTGCAGGTTTTTAGAAGGAGAAGGAGGAGGGCTGGGGGCAAGGTGCGAGAATTGGTACATTTCCCTCAAGGACTCAAATAAATGCCCGTCACATTTCAAAACACTTTGGAAAATATGATGACAGAGAGGGTCATGTTTATTAGATTTTTTTTTTTAAATATGGATGAATGAAGAAAAAAGGGCACTTATTTCATCCAGGCAAATGGGCAGGTGCTTGAGCACCACCAAGTAGCTGTGTGCACATGCCTGCTCCACATAACCCACAAACAGAAATGCAAGCACAGCTCAAAACTCTTCTTCTTCTGGGTCTACTGGCAGTTGGTAACCAGCTAAATGGCACATGACTGCCGCTGATTTGATATTGTCCTTCCACTGCAAGGCAACCAATGTGAATTGATGGTGGCTGAATGACGCACTTCTATCTCAAATTTTGCTCATCTCTCGAGCCAAAAAAATGGGTCAAGTGAGTATTTACTTGACGTAAGTCAGGACACTGGTATCTCCCGCACCACTGTATATTTATTGATTTTAAGTCAGTTGACCTCAAACGTCATTTGGTCAAAACTACAAGAACATTAACATTTTACGAGCATCTTTATGCAAAGCAAACTCGAGTCGAGTATTATTTCTCCATCGACGGCCCAGGTTCCCAATGTACGGTCCGCCACTGCTGCAGTTCATCATCAGGGATGGATTGGCCTTGGTGGAGGTCTGCACTCTCCAGAGCGCCATTCGACGTATAGTATCTACAGTATGGAAATACTTTTTTTTTTGTCTTGTAGGGTAGCGAGGTAGGTCAGCGGTTAGTTGTCTGTCTCACACTTCTGAGGCTCTCGGTTTAAATCTTTGTACGTGGGTTTTCTCCAGGTACACAGACTTGCACCCACATTCCAAAAACATGCATATTATATTTATTGAAGACTCTTCAATCGTTCAATGGTGTGAATGGTTAAGTGTCTATATGCGCCCTGAAATTGACTGGTGAACACTCCATGGTGTGCTCAGCCTCTGGCCCAGAATCAGCTAGGATAGGCCCCAGCTTGCCCGTGACCCTCATGAGGACAAGCGCTGTCTGTGTGACAAGTGCGATTACAGTTCTCAGTCCTGTTATGTGTTTTTGTTATTTGTTCCAAATATGTCAGCAAATTCTTATTTGCTGACCTTTACACTGTCGTAAGCGCTGACCTACATTTACAATCTAAATTTGAATATTTGTTCTATTAAATGGTGTTAATTCATTCCCAACAGTCCACTCTCTTCACCTTTCTCTTGGATGCACAGCTTCCAGTACGTGCAGGATTATGTTACGTTATATGTATATATATATTTGTCCAATTAGATTTCAGCCTTTATCTGTTGCCATGTCAATATAATCTGCCCAGGGCCTTCAGAATCAGCAGCGCTGGCCGATTTGTGACACACACGATAGGTACAGTGAGTGCATCTTTGATTTAGTGCTATGTTGTTTTGTAAGGAAATCGAAATTTAAGTTACAGCGTCAACCTTCAATTATACTGTATATGCTAAAAAGAGACAAAACTGCATCAGACCCTATACATGCATAGAACCGTAGTAACTTGATAACTTTGATTGCAGATGTGATTTTTGTTATAAGCCGTTGTTTAAGATGGTCTTTAATGGTTTCGCAATTGCAAATTATACACTTTTGCTGACTTTACTGTCAGCGGTAATCCCTTTGATCCCAAAATATTGTATTTTAATCAGTTGAGGAGCTGCACTGAGGTGCTGTGCTTGACACACAGCCCAAAGGCTCTAAGTTACAGTATTATATCTGAGAGACAGACTTGAACTTTGGAACTGCTAATCTACTTTCTGGACATACAGTTGAAATTAAATATGGAAATAATATTATTATTATGTTATTTAAATTGCATCCACCCATGTTTTTTTTTATATGGGGTTACCTCTATATGAGACTTCATAAGGTAGTCAAGTGTACACACTGTTACCCACACCTAAAGTGCATGTGGAGCACTTTGCGAAAACAGCATCTTTTGTGACCCTTAATGGCCACCGTACTTCGGGTTGAGCTCAGTGAGATGATGAATGTTGGTGTGTGTGACAGCAGAACACAACTTAGCCTTGGGCACATTGCTTTACACACACACGGAATATATATATATATATATATATATATATATATATATATATATATATATATATATATATATGGTTTTAAATGGATGGTAATTATTTTTGTTACTGTAGATGGATGCTTTTCCTGGCATCATGGGAACTCCACATATAAACAAATTCCTGGAGTCATTTGTTTGAAAAGAACACTATGAATGATTCATAATCAAGTCAATCAGCCAACTGTTACGGAATGGTGATTATATGGTTATCACTCCTGGCTCCTTAATGTGCCATAATCGCCGATTGCCTTGCTGTGTCTTGGATGTACATGCCACATTTACTATAATTGCTAATATGTGTGAGGCTGTGCTGCCCTGCAAGAGTGAATGCGCCTCTTAGATTGAATGAACGACACATTCTGTGAAATCTTCGTCGAAGCATCACAAAATGTCGTTTCACAGCAAATTGGTCATTGAAATAAAACATATACAGTTATGGTGTAGCGGTACGCTCACCTAATTTCGGAAGGGCCAGTGTGGGTTCAGTTCCCGCTCGGTGACGGTGTGGATGTGAGTGTGAATGGTTGTCTGGCTGCGTGTGCCCTGCGATTGACTGGTGACCAGTCCAGGATGTAGTCTGCGCTTTGTCCGACGTCAGCTGGAATAGGTTCCAGATAAGCGGTACAGAAAATGCATGTATGTACTGTATATTCAGTAATATTATATTAGCCCTTGCAATGGGCAAAAAAATATGGACTCTGCCTGCCTCAATTCAATTGAAAGCAATACTGTGTTTGTTTTATAGATTCTTTTTGACCATGCACTACAGCACCTTTTCCCACATGCTACACTGTAAATATTTTATACACTGTATGAATGATGATTAAAGCAGTGTGCATGATACACAACCGTGTCTTCCGCTGCAGTCCGCTCAGCCGGGAGGCTTTTGACCCTTATCAAAATGCCTGGAATTTCCTGTCACATTGCACTGTATATGTACAGAAGAAAAACACTCAGCTCTTTTCTATTTCGCATCTTTCTGAATTAACTTGTTTCATTAGTTACATGTTGAGCAAAAGTATACTAAATGCAACCCTTTCCCAATTTGAAGAATAGGCCAGTGATGGCCGCCGCATCAGGAATCATGGCCACTCTGCAACAGAAAAATTGCAAGCCTTGCATCCATCCATCCATCCATTCTCCACACCGCTTATCCTGTTCAGGGTCGCTGGAGCCTATCCCAGCTGACTTTGGGTAAAAGGCGGACTACACCCTGAACTGGTCAACAGTCAGTCACAGGGCACATATAGACACGGACGACCATTCGCACTCACATTCACACCGTCACTGAGTGGGAACTGAGCCCACGCTGCGCACAGCAAAGTCAGGCGAATGTATCACTACACCATCAGTGACTAACTCCAAACTTGTATGTGCTTTTGAGGTTCCACATTCAATGTACTGTACTTTTTATTTTTGTATTTTTTTTATTTATTATTATTATATATATTTTTTTTATTAAACCACAAAAACATTGTGCAATTGTCAAAGAAGAAGGCGGTCGCCACGTACAGCACCTGTACATTTTTGTACAGAGACTGCAAAGTTTTTGCCTTCTAGCCACAGGTACTGTAAATCCATCCATCCATCCATTCTCTGAGCCGCTTCTCCTCACGAGGGTCGCGGGCGTGCTGGAGCCTATCCCAGCTATCATCGGGCAGGAGCCGGGGTACACCCTGAACTGGTTGCCAGCCAATCGCAGGGCACATATAAACAAACAACAATTCGCACTTACATTCACACCTACGGGCAATTTAGAGTCTTCAATTAACCTACCATGCATGTTTTTGGGATGCGGGAGGAAACCGGAGTGCCCGGAGAAAACCCAGTTCTCAGATCTGTGAGGCAGACGCTCTAACCAGTCGACTACTGTGCCGCGGTACTGTACATATGCAATTCTAATCTACTGCATTGGTACAGTTTGACGGCGGTCTCGCCGCTTAAAAGCCTGAAGCCTAAAACTTTGTGAAAGTTTATGTGCATTTTTATTTGGCTGATATATCTGGGATGCCGTCCACCAGTGATTCAAATTTTGAATCGCAGCAAAACCAGTGGCTGACAGTCGGCCACTCATGAAAACCAGTTGCCGGACCATGCACTGCGCCACAGTTTTGCCGCGTCGCTCAGTGTGCGAGGGGGCCTAAGAGACACATGAAGTTGATGGATGGAGCTCTTTCTCTTTTCTTAGTCGACGATTGATTGAAATTCAATTCCAGTAGCCTTTGCCTACCTTACTCTAAAGTACAGGAGTACATAATCCAATTCTTTATTTTTTTTTCTCCCGTCACTCTCTCAGTATGGTAATCTGTAATGTAGACTGTGACTGCGCTTACTTATCACTCCTCAGCAGTCACTTGGATTCAGTTTGCCACAGGTCATATTGTACTTTGAAATCGCTTCATATATGAATCTTCAAAAGACTTCGGAAGGTCAAACATGCAAACTCCACACAGGCGGGGCTGGAAAGTGAACCCTGGTCCTCAGAACTGTGAGACAGATGTGCTAACCAGTTGCTCCCGTGTCGCCTGATCAGCACCAAAAGAATATAACATTTTATTTTACTTCTACTTCACTTTTTGAAAAGATTAAACCAATTTCAATTGATTTATAGGTTACTGGTCACATTAATGGTGGACCCTTTTAAAATTTGCATTGGTCTTGTTTTTTATATGAAAAAAAAAATCCTGGCATTTGAACAGGGGTTTCTAGTCTTTTTATATCCACTGTAAGTTTTGCTCACAGTTTTCTCACCCTCTTTGCACAGAGGGTTTGTACCTTCATCATCAAGACCCCTCTTATCAGAATGTGACACTGAATGTTGCATTCACTGCTTTATGTACAAGTAAAGGTACAAACAGTTACCTTAGAGAACCTACATTTAGCTCTCTGGTGCAGACTGTACTTGCAGGAACAAAAAGGTACTCCTGTGTTTTCTATAAAATAAAATACAGGATCTCTCTCTCTCTCTCTCTCTCTATATATATATATATATATAGAGAGAGAGAGAGAGAGACAGAGAGAGAGAGAGAGAGACCCTAGTGAGGAGAAGCGGCTCAGAAAATGGATGGATGGATATATATATATATATATATATATATATATATATATATATATATATATCTCCATCGCGGGCGTGCTGGAGCCTATCCCAGCTGTCATCGGGCAGGAGGCGGGGTACACCCTGAACTAGTTGCCAGCCAATCGCAGGGCACATACAAACAGACAACCATTCGCACTCACAGTCACACCTACAGGCAATTTTAGAGTCTCCAATTAACGCATGTTTTTGGGATGTGGGAGGAAACCGGAGTGCCCGGAGAAAACCCACGCAGGCACGGGGAGAACATGCAAACTCCACACAGGCGGAGCCGGGGTTTGAACCCAGGTCCTCAGAACTGTTGAGGCTGACGCTCTAACCAGTGTGTGTGTGTGTGTGTGTGTGTCTGTGTGTGTATATATATGAGTCCCTGCAATTTATCACAGAATACAGATACAGTTATCCTCCGGTATATCATGGTTCTTGCTTTGCTGTCCCGCTATATTGCAGATTTTTTTTCAAAAGATTTTTGAAAATTGTGAAGTGTGGGAAATGTGTGGGAAATGCCAATAGATACCGGATCTTCTGTGCCGGCTTCACACAGATTTTTATTAAAAGTTGTTACTCTATTTTTATACGGTTCATACAATATTGCTGTGTTATCTGTTGCACTCTCTCTCTCAATAGAATATGTGTTTAGTTTTAAAAAATTTATTATTTAGGACAATATATTTTACCAAAAACTATCACGGCAAACAGTATTGTTGTTTTATATGCCACTGATATAGTGATATTGGACCATAATAAGTCAGGTACATCCTTTTTAAGAACAATTTACTCGAAGAATATATTGAACATTGGCACTGCAATGTAGAACAATAAATAAAATATCTTAGATATATAAAAAATATAAATAAAACATTCAGGCTATGTTCACAAAAATTGTACTTGAACAACATTTGGCACACATAACAGATTGCACACATTTAATTCTTTAACAGGCAATATACTGCCAATCAAGTTTCCACTAGGTTAAAGTATGTTGAAAAGTATAGCAGCATTGATAACAGTAGAGATCAAGTAGATCAAAGCAACCGTCATACAAATTCGACATACCAGCGCGTTGGTGTTGGCGGAATGGCCCGGCTGGTGATAAAAAACTCACTTAATTGCAGCACCCACACACACAGCAACAATATTCATTTTGGTTTTTGAATGATGCAAGGCGGACAGGCCAATGTTTCTGCTTGTGGGAAGCAAGATATGAATCCCAGTCTTATTAAACCCTCTGCTTCGCTTTCCTTCTTGTGACAAACTGTGGCTATATCTAGGTGTGTATTTATCAGGGGTAATAGTCAGACAAAATAGTCTATTGCCGTTTTTGCGCCCAGAAAAATAATCTCAATTATAATCACTGTGCAATTTCGTTGGCAATTTTGTCTGATGCCCAATATAGTCGAGAAAATACAAGAAATGTGGCAGGCATCCATCCATCCATTTTCTGAGCCGCTTTTCCTCACAAGGGTCGTGGGAGTGCTGGAGCCTATCCCAGGTATCAATGGGCAGGAGGCGGGGTACACCCTGAACTGGTTGCCAGCCAATCGCAGGGCACACATAAACAAACAACCATTCGCACTCACATTCACGCCTATGGGTAATTTTGAGTCTTCAATTAACCTACCATGCATGTTTTTGGGATGTAGGAGGAAACCGGAGTGCCCGGAGAAAACTCCACACAGGCGGGGCCGGGCATTGAACCCCGGTCCTCAGAACTGTGAGGCAGACGCTCTAACCAGTCTTCCACCGTGCCGCCTTGTGGTAGGCAATTTATTTATATTTTATTTTTAATCTCAACAATGCATTTTTTAAAAGTATAAAATACAAATTGGAAGAAAAAATAATTTCCACCACAAAATTATGACATTTATCTAAAGGTTTAGCAAGCTTCATCTGACCACCAATGCCATTATTGTTGCATGGAGAGGGCAGATTGACGATAGTGTTTACAGATCCTGATCCACACGGGAATCTGACAATTTGCTACTCACAGAGCTACAGCACAGAAATAGAACTAACAATGGATCTCCTCAGTTATCAGGCAACTTGGGCCGAGATTTGTCTCGCTGATCACAACAGTGCCAGCACCTTCACAGGTGAGGGGAAGTTGAATATTTGGAAACACAAAGAGAATACCTACAGTACACCATGTGAATTTAATTTAAGGAAATATGCAAGTGTTCCATAGTGGGGAGAAAAGTTGCCCATGTGAAGTGTTTGACGCATTCCCAGTGTCTCTAGAACAAGACATTTGATAACTCACAATTGACTGGTAGGTCTATAACTCGAGATTTTTTTATTGAAGAAATTGATTATTCGGCTTGCTTGGAGCCAGAGATGAATGACTTTACTTTATTTGATAAAGTGATCGCTAAGATTAGTTGTGTACTGTATGTTTTAGCTCTGCCAACATTAACATTTAGCAAGCATAAAATACTTGACTGATTTACACAGAAATGGGTTTTCTTTTCCCCCCCCCATTTATAAATGTCATGACTGCCCTCTATTGTTGCTCAATTGTTATGTTCAATACCACTTACTGGAATGGTGTTGAACCTCATCAATGGAAATTATTACCAACTTTGATTAATAACATATATTTGTGTTACTCTATGTTACTGGGCTTCCAACTTGGCAACTTCACTCCACTTAATTAGCACTTCTGCGATTTCCCACGAAACTCTTGGAACAGTGAGGAAATGTTTGAAATCAGCACAGCTTTTGGGTTAGTTTGGTATCATGATTTGGCAAAAGGCACAGAGCCAAACACATTGTGCTTGGGTGTAGTAAGCATGATTTACACATGATTAAAGCTGTCCGTTATCCTTGGCCTAAGCAGCTCACTTTGCACATGGTTACGTGTAGTTCCAGATCAAATCAAATTGAATAAACTAACGACCACATGTTTTGAACACATGCCGTATTTTGTATTGATGTCGCAATATCTTTGTATCTTGTACAGTGTTTAATAGAAGAGAAAACGTGGTTGTGGGTGGACTGAAGATTCAATGGATTAAGAGGGAAAAGATAATATTTTGGTTCAAAAGTTACTTTCCTAGCATTTCATTACCTTCTGCAATTCATTGATTTCTTACCCCTTGTCTTGTTCAGGGTTGCTGGGGAGCTAGAGATCGCAAGTGACTGAAAGGCAGACTGCATTCTGGATTAGTTGCCAATCTATCACATGTCAATTCTAAATGATCCCAATTAATCACATGCCAGTTGCATAAAGGTTAGCTATGCAAACCACTGGACTTCATCCATTTATTATTTTCTGTAACATACTGCTCATGGTCCCAGCAGGGGCTAAATTTATCCCAAGTGATTTAGGGTGAAAAGCAGACTATCCCCCAAACAGGTCACCAAATCCAAAGCAAGGCCATTGTGAATGGGGAAAAAGAGTGGCTGAATTAAAAAAAGAACAATCAATCATCTTCAGAATCAGAATCAGAATCATCTTTATTTGCCAAGTATGTCCAAAAACACACAAGGATTTTGTCTCCGATAGTTGGAGCCGCTCTACTACAACAACAGGCAGTCAATTTACAGAACACTTTGGAGACAGAAAGACATTGACAAAAAAAAACAGTCACTGAGCAGTAAAGGGTTACTAGTTATCTGGTAATGCCGGTGCATTTATGATTATTATTATTTTTTACAATTGTGTAAAAAGATGCAGAGTCCTCTAGCACTTAGAGCAGTTCGAATGACTAATCTCGCAATAGTCCGATGCAATGACCATTGTGCAAAGGGCGCCGAGACTTCAAGGAGTGTATGCGGTTTAAAGTGACGAGTAGCGCGATAGTCTGGGACAATGTTTGTTGTGCAAATGTTGCAGATACTCCTCAATCAGTGTGCAAATGGAGCAGATGCTACTCTGGCACGAGTGGCCAGTATATGCAAATAGTGCAGCATGGCGAGACAACTACAGTGAGTGCACGAGTAATACATAATTGGCCCCACAGAAATGTGACAACAAACTCAAGTCAAAAAATTGCCAGCATGTTGTAATGGAATTATAGGTTAGGTGTTTAAGAAGTTGATCGCAAGAGGGAAGAAGCTGTTGGAATGTCTGCTAGTTCTAGTTTGCATTGATCGGTAGCGCCTACCTGAGGGAAGGAGCTGGAAGAGCTGGTGACCGGGGTGCGGAGGGTCCGAGAGGATTTTGCACGCCCTTGTCTTAGTTCTGGCAGCGTGCAAGTTCTCAATGGTGGGCAGGGGGGTACCGACAATCCTTTCAGCAGTTTTGATTGTCCGTTGCAGTCAGAGTTTGTCCTTTTTTGTAGCAGCACCAAGCCAGACTGTGATGGAGGAACACAGGACTGATTCGATGCCCACTGTGTAGACTGTCTCAGCAGCTCGGTGGCAGGCCGTGCTTTCTCAGAAGCCGCAGGAAGTACATCCTCTGCTGGGCCTTTTTGAGGACGGAGTTGATGTTGGTCGCCCACTTCAGGTCCTGAGAGACTATAATTCCCAGGAACTTGAAGGTTTCGACGGTTGACACAAGGCAGCTGGACAACGTGAGGGGCAGCTGTGGCGAAGGATGCCTCCTGAAGTCCACAATCATCTCTACAGTCTTGAGCGTGTTCAGCTCCAGGTTGTGTCGGCCGCACCACAGCTCCAGCCGCTCCGCTTCCTGTCGATATGCAGACTCATCACTGTCCTTCATGAGGCCGATGATAATGGTGTCATCTGCAAACTTCACGAATTTGACAGTCGGGTGCGCTGAGGTGCAGTCGAAGAGCAGCGGAGAGAGGACACAACCTTGGCGCGCCCCAGTGCTGATGCTGTGTGTGGATGAGGTGGCCTCCCACAGCCTTACCTGATGTGTCCTGCCCGTCAGAAAGCTGTAAATCCACTGGCAGATGGCAGGTGAGACGCTGAGCTGGAGAAGCTTGGATGAAAGGAGTTCAGGGGTGATGGTGTTGAACGCTGAGCTGAAGTCCACGAACAGGATCCTCACGTAGGTCCCTGCACTGTCGAGGTGTTCTAGGATGAAGTGCAGTCCCATGTTGACTGCATCATCCGCAGACCTGTTCGCTTGGTAGGCAAACTGCAGGGGGTCCAGCAGGGGACCTGTGACACTCTTGAGGTGGTCCAGCACGAGACGTTCAAAGGACCTCATGACCACAGATGTCAAAGCGACAGGCCTGTAGTCATTTAGACCCGAGATTGCAGGTTTCTTGGGGACTGGAATGATGATGGAGCGTTTGAAACAGGATGGTACTTCGCACAGTTCCAGAGATCTATTGAAGATCTGTGTGAAGACTGAAGCGAGCTGGTCCACGCAGACTTTGAGGCAGGATGGGCGCACATGGTCTGGGCCTGCCGCTTTGTTAATCTTTTGTTGTTTGAAGATGCGTCTCACATTCTGTTCATGGATGGTTAACGCAGAAGTCAGAGGTGTGATTGTGGTCGTGATTTTGTTGGTACACACACATCTTCACAGAAACTGATATAGGATGTGACAGTGTCCGTATATTCATCCAGACTGCCAGCTGAATTTTCAAAGACACTCCAGTCTGTGCAGTCTAAACAGCTTTGAAGTTCCATCTTTGCTTCATTGGTCCACTTTTTCACTGTTTTCACTGTAGGCTTCGCGCATTTAAGTTCTTGCCTTTACGTCGGTATTAAGTGAATTAAGCAGTGATCAGACGAGCCCAGGGCTGCACGAGGTATAGCACGGTATGCGTTTTTTACCGTAGTGTAGCAGTGGTCTAAAGTATTATTTTCCCTGGTAGGACAGTCGATGTGCTGCTCGTATTTAGGGAGTGGTTTGTTAAAGTCCCCGAGAATAATGAGGGGTGAGTCCGGGTGGTTTTCTTTCAATTTCGTTGACTTGTTCGGCGAGCGTTAGCAATGCGGTGTTTGTGTTAGCTTGAGGCGAAATGTAGACTCCAGCCAGGATGAATGATGCAAACTCACGCGACGAGTAGAATGGCTTACAGTTCAAGAACAGCGACTCCAAATGCGGGCTGCAGTGTGTGCTGAGCACCGTGACGTCCGTACACCATTTTTCGTTTATATGGAGGCATATCCCGCCGCCCTTTGTTTTCCCCGATAATTCCATGTTGCGGTCCGCTCGATGAATGTGGAAGCCGGGAAGCATGACGGCGCCATCGGGTACAGCGTCGCTAAGCCAGGTCTCCGTGAAGCACAGGGCGGCGGTACGGCCGAAGTCTTTACTGGTCTTTAACAGAAGATGAAGCTCGTCCATTTTGTTGGGTAGGGAGCGTACATTCGCGAGGTGGATCGATGGGAACGGCAATCTGTGTCCTCTCTTGCGGATTTTCACCTGAATGCCGCCACGCTTCCCTCTGTGGCGCCGTTTCCGTCTCCATGCGCCGAAAACCGCGGACGCCGCTCCGGTGAGTTTATGAAAGTTGGTGACAGAAAGTCCGGAGTAGCCTCCTTGATGGTTAGCAGGTCTCCCCTTGTGTAAGTGAGTCATGTAGAGTCTCCAAAGACGGACGAAAAACACGAAAACTAAAACAATACTAGAGAGCGCGCTACCGAGGCGACCACACTAGTAGGCGCCATCTTGGTATGTATGGTTGGCTTGCCGTTGGAAGTAAAGTTAAGGTTGTAAATGGAAGTCACACAGTATTCTCCCACCCCGATATCCACTCAACAAAGACTTACATTATATCTTGTCGTCGTATAGAACATTTATAGTGCCATTTTAGGCCCTGCAACATGATGTGAGAAAAATATGTACTGAAAGACTGATGGAAGTCAAAATGACCTTGATGGTAGCGCTCACATTTTGGCATGTCTGTTTTTACAGAGCAGCAATGTAGTTTTAGAGGAATGACAACCTCAGAGCTGACAAACAAGGGAAATAAATATATTCCTGCGATTATTGTCAACTCGGACTATGGAATGACTGATTAGCAGTCCTGAGGCGCCTGAGAGTGCTGAGGCAGGTCAGACATTTTTCGAATATAACACAGGGTAAGTACATGCAAAGCGCAAAGCAGAAATAAAACAAAATTCAACGGCACAAAAGGCTAGTGCAGAATATTCATGCATTGTCACAGCTAGTCCCTGTCTCCCATGCATGGACTCAAGTAATCTTCACAATTACCCAAACCTGAATTGATCAAGAGCCTTTCCCCCTCATGCTCCATATGTTGGCCTACGTTTGACACTGTGTGAATCTCACTTCCAGTAATTATGCACCACCGGCTGAGTTTACTGAGGCGAGTCTCCAGAGACATGCTCTGTGTACTCCGGGTGTCCTCTCCAAAACACTGGGACCCCGTGTTGCCTTTCTCACGCCACATAAGCTTTGTTGTATGTTTGTGTGTGACTCCCATTGCAACTACAAAAAGGCCCAGAAAGCAGAGTGCATCTCCATGTACAACTTTCAGTAGATAGCGGTGAGGATAATGTGTAAAAAAAAAAAAAAAAAAGTAATTAAAAAAAAAAATAATAAAAAATGTATATAACTGACTAATATGACTTTTAACCACTGCTAAATTACTTTAATACAACTATGGTCAGATTCTTTTTTTGTTTTGTTTCAAGGATCGGGTAGAAAATGGTAAGGTTAGAACAGTTTGTACTGATTTGGATATCCTTTAAAAAAAATATTTCTCAGTGTATGGTTTGCAAAGCACTGGTGGTCCCAGGAAAATCTATGGTCCATGAGTAACTAAAATATTGGGACACTGGCTCAAACTTCTTCAAAATATTGAGGTATCATTATACTGTAATAGCAGTTGCTTATCATGTATGTGCAAAAACGTAAATAAAGACCCTTACCCTGGATTTTTTTTCTGATGTTGTCCTAAAATAATTTCCATTCTTTGGGTTATCACCTCTGATGCTTTTGTGAAAGGTACACGCATATAATGTATAAAAAAGGACAAAGAAAACAACACAAAATAGGAGATCAGCTGTCTCATCCCTCTTGACTTTTGGAACAAATTTCGTTGAAATTTTAGGTAAATCCCAGAAGAGCCAATGGACATTGTTGGAATAGTATGAAGTCCAGTGTTTTGGGGATATTTAAAGAGATATTTTTATTGGTTAAGTGGTGTGTTGTGTAAAAAAAAAACAAAAAAAAAAACATTACATTAAACAGTAAAATTGAATTAGATTAATTACAGAAAGTTTTGTTCTGCTGATTGCCTCAAAAATCCAATTATACAAACAAATCTGTAAACCTTTTGCCTTTAATTAAATGATGAGGATGAACTGTGTAGTTGACACCATCTACCTTTTGGTTGATTACCATCTAATGTAATCACTTTCTTTATGATCACAGTTGATTTACGTTTCATACTAATGTGAAATTTGGTCCAGTCTGGTTGAATTCTTCCAAGCAAAGAAAATTAGGTCCTGGATGACTTTTTGCTTAGTCTGTATTTCAACCAATTTATTTCACTAAAAAAATGTTTTACTCTGTGTCTGATGAACTTTGTGGCTTTAATTTAGTTTTTAACGCAATTCAGATGACAATAAGAAATTGGGCCTGTTAGGTCACAGAGAGGAGAGACAAGATAAAATGAAATGTCAACTCAATTGTCACAATCAATGACTGCCATTACTTAAAAAACACATACAAACAAAAAACTGGTGCTGGGTCTTAATTGTGGTCTAAGCGCTGCTTTTTTCCTCTCCCTCAATCTGCCTAATGCAGACTTTCCGTTCGTTTGCCTTTGCTGTCACTTAAATATGTGTTTATATAGCCAAACTCTACTGCAAAAACAATCATGTCAGTGAACATTTGTTCGCTCACTTCTAACGAGATCACAGAGAAAAAATAAATATTTATTTCCATCCTGACGTTGGATTCCAATGAAAACAAAGTGCCATTTTGTTTTGTTTTTCTAGAGCCACAGGTCTTGACTCCACTTTGGCAGCTCATAGGTGCGTTTAAAATTTCAGATGTACTTCCAGTCTAATAACTGTCACATCTTCTTGCACCTAAAAATATCAGAAGGGAAATAATTTTCAGTAATTACCCCAAAATTGTCTGAACAGTGAACAATCAACCACTTTGGGCAGAAATCAAAAATACACTCGCCAACCCACAGACTCAGCAGAAACATACAAAAATGTACTTTTTGATAAACTCTTAAAGATTGATGCTGAAAGGCTCATGTCAACTTTTACCATCATTTTTTAAAAATGAAAACAGACTATCCTTGTGGACTGTTTCAAACAGGTGTTTTGGCAACATTCTACAATAGTCCTCGTTTACGATGGTCATTCTGGATACAAAGCCAGCAGGGTTTTGTGTCCAGAATGTCCATCTCTATTTACAAGCGGCTCTAAAATTCTTCAATGTTCCTGAGTACTTTGTATTGGAGGACTTTGTATATTTGCTGTTTTTACCTGATTTACAAATAATACAGTGTTCACTTTTTTGGAATGTATTATTTATGATTTACTATTTTTAGCTGCAGGATTAGGAATGGGGATTGTACCAATGCCGTATTGCGTTTATCATTATGAATCAGCATGTCAAACAATGCAAATATACCACAGACATACAAGTTGTCTGTGGTATATATATACACACACGCCATACGCTTCAGTCTTTTTAAAATTGTCTTTCTATGCATATTCTTCAGGGGTAGTGTCAGGCTTAAGGGTTGTTAACATTATTTATAAGCATACTGTTTTTTTAAAAACATTTTTTATTATTATTTTTTTTTGTGGGGGCACGTGGACGACTAGTTAGAGTGTCTGCCTCATGGTTCTGAGGACCAGGGTTCAATCCCCTGCACCGCCTGTGTGGAGTTTGCATGTTCTCCCCGTGCCTGCGTGGGTTTTCTCCGGGCACTCCGGTTTCCTCCCATATTCCCCCAAAAAACATGCGTGGTAGGTTAATTGACAACTCTAAATTGCCCGTAGGTGTGAATGTGAATGCGAATGGTTGTTTGTTTGGATGTGCCCTGCGATTGGCTGGCAACCGGTTCTGGTTGTACCCCGCCTCCTGCCCGATGATAGCTGGGATAGGCTCCAGCACGCCCCCGACCCAAGTGAGGAGAAGCGGCTCAGAAAATGGATGGATGGATAAAATAAATGAGACGTTTGTTTGGTACTGATTCAGCTGATAAAATGCAGTGCACAGTGATATCGCGAGACAGTTCACATCATTTGGCTATCTGATAAACATTTAATAAAACAAACTGAATAATAATCATACATCCATTTTTTTTCTTGCTTCCATTTATCCGCTGTGCACTATTAAGCATAATAAATACTCATTATCCTGTATGACCTTATCTTACAGAGGAGGATGACAAGGAAAAGGTTGTGGTCCCTGCTCAGTTCACATAACCCCAATTTTGAGCTTCATGATATTTTCCTTTCTTACCGCTGCACGGGACGACTCCCCGGTGTACTTGTGTGTGCAGTGCGCTTTTATATAGCTTCAGTGTGACGCGTGGCAAAGATGAAGCTGAAGTAAGTGGAACTAAAAATAGAGCAAGTCATTCATTTAAATTCCACCAGGCACAGCTCCAGCCTTAATGGACATGTGGAGGAGTCCATTTAATTTCTTAGTCAGAAATTTTAATGAAATAGCACTTTGTATAATGATCCAGACCCAGTGGCGCAAACCAGCCACACTGATAACAATAAACTTAAAATTTCCTCAGTGCTCCTTCTGAATAATGAGAAGTTCTGAGAAAAATGTTGTTCTTTCATACCTTGGTCTATTGAACCGTTCAACATCTGATGTAAATAGATCACAATGGTAAAATTTTGTTGTTTTGCTGTCTGCAGTAAACATATTTTATGATCCAGCCAATTGTTTTAGGAATATGTACACAGATGGGTAAAATTGTTGGTAGCCTTCCATTAAGGAATGAAAAACACACTATGAGGGATCGTTAACATTATTCTGGATTAGCTCTCACACTGACTATTCAAATGCTTTCACACACACACAAACTACTGAAAGGCTCTCATAAACACAACTCAAACCCTCTCATAGGCAAGAGTCTTGCTCTCATAAAGACTACTCAAACACTCTCATACACACAAGTCTTGCTCTCATAAAAACTACTCAAACATTTTCATAAACACTACTCAACACTCTCATTCGCACGAATCTTGCTCTCATAAACACTACTCAAACACTCTCATAAAGATGACTCAAACAATCTCATACAAACGAGTCTTGGTCTCATAAATACTACTCAAACACTCTCATAAAGACTACTCAAACACTCTCATACGGACGAGTCTTGCGCTCATAAAGACTATTAACTACAAATAAATGTGAAAAGTAAAAGGAAATGTGCCATTTTGATTTTGTTTGACAGGTAGGCTACGCAACCTACAATGAAATGTATTATTAAAGTTAAGAGAGTTTAAAGATTGATTTGATTTTGCGTTACAATATGGGATAGACTCCAGCATGTCCGCGACCCTTGTGAGGATAAAGCGGGACAGACAATGGACGGATATTGTTCATCAATAAGGTTACAAATTTGAATTCAACCAGTTCCCAGATTTAATTGTTTTTGAGAGGTTGCCCTGTGTCATTTGGACTGCCAAACATATTTTCCATTTAAGACATTAATTGTGAATGCATGTCAGTGATCTAGTTGTGACTTTTCTTTGGAATAGTTGAGTGTTTGCCAACCTTTATGAAGCAAAGACAAATATTTTACATCAGAAAAATCTCACAGCACACATATATATTGAACAAATTATGATCTCATTTGATTTTATTCACAAATACCAGTATGAAATCTGGGCCTGTTTAGTTTAACACAAGGCAATTGTTCTGTTGTCTGAATGGCAACAATTAATTGTAGCTTCTGCCATCTAGTGGAAGAATGCTTAATTATTCTGCTCGTGACTATATGTTGCCGGCATAGATAGATGAGCAAATGGGGATTTTAACCCTGGTCCTCAGAACTTGTGAGGCAGATGTGCTAACCAGTCGTCCACCGTTCCGCTGTAATATTTTTGTAAGAAACAAAATAAAAAAAAGAAATTAGATAATTTCCCGCTCAACACTTGATGATCTCTCTGTGTACACTAATGTGCTGCGGCACAGAGCTTGGGAATCACTGGACTAGTTGGTCAAGCTTGCTCCATTCGTAAAGTTCCACCCAGTCCTTATCGAATGTCAACATCATACACTTTCAGAGTGAGACTGACTTTTTGTTTTAACATTGAAATTGACAATGGCAGCTCTCTCAGTCTGTGTATATATATATATATATATATATATATATATATATATATATATATATATATATATATATATATATATATATAAAGCAATCTTTGTCCCCCCCCGAGCTCTTCTCATTGTTAAATATTTTTGTGGCCTCTGGAGGTGTAATGATCTCAACTATGAGGATCCAGTTCTGTAACACTACCCTTGTGTTTTTGCAGTGCATTGTCTTTCTGCGGTGTGTGTGATGCTGCAGGTGAAGTTTAAATAAGTGATGGGCAGGAATTGATTGATATTCAAAGAAAATCTATGCTGCGGGGGCATGAAATGCTTCCACCTCATATCCATATCAATGAAAGAGGATTTGGCTCTTCCTTTTTTATCTACACTCACTTCTGGTCACACCATTAGGCACACCTGCAAATAATAATGAGATCTAAAACGATGCCTTTTCAGCAATGAGAAGTCAAAGGGATGATGCATCGTTATTATTACACCTGTCAAGGGTGAGAATGACTGTTTTGATCACAGTGCTTTTTGTTCCATTAGTAGGGTTACCCCAAAACTATTCTGATTTCCACTTGTTGAACAAGAATACGTATGGTTTTGGTGAATATCTGAATAAAGACGCATAGAGGAATTTATTTTCACTGTTTGCCCATTGTTCTTGATGGAACTGCTCCTCCAGCCATAGAATGAAAATGTTAACGCACCAGCCATCTAATCCAAGTGTCTCACATAATTCTTCATAAACTACCACAGTATTACAAGAAAAAAAACAAATCCAAACATGGTGCTCCACACACACACACACACACACACACTGAACAAAAATATAAACGCAACACTTGTTTTTGCTCCCATTTTGCGTGAGCTGGACTCAAAGATCTAAAACGTTTTTACATATACAAAAGGCCATTTCTCTCAAATATTGTTCACAAATCTGTCTTAATCTGTGTTAGTGAGCATTTCTCCTTTGTCGAGATAATCCATCCCACCTCACAGGTGTGGCCTGTGAGGTGGGATGGATTGAAAATGAACTTTCATTCAAAAACCATTCTTTGGCACCAAAATGAGCACTTTCTCAATTACGTTCATCAGGCAGAAATGAACTAAGTCCAGTTCACGTTCGCACAAAATATGAGCTCGTTCATGAACTTTCCTTCGTTGAACTTGTTTTAGGTACAACACTGGAAACCACTGCATGCACACATTGTAGGCCTTTTTGACTTCTGGAAATGTGAATTCTGTTAGATTCCCAATACAGAACTACTTTGATTCAGAAAGGATAATTGCTGACTACCTTAAAATACATAGCAGTCTGACCCATTGAGTTACTGACAAACACATCATTTTTTCCCAATGATTTGCAGTGTAATTGGTAGTATCGTGTAATTGTATTTAACAAAATCCTAACAACAACAAAATAACAATCAACCAAATCCTTCAAATTAGATTTTTTTTTTTTATGTAGCTTCTATGTCACTTGTACATTTCATTGTACAAGTGTACCTAATGTAGTGGCCAGTGACTGAGTGACTTAGACGACTTTGGCACACATTTTGCCTGATGCATTTTGCCTTTTGAAATGGAGCATCAGTTTCTTCAGGGGAAAGGGCCGCAGGAATATCCGCAGGCACAAAGTGCAGCTGTTGAAGATGAAAACAAAACCCTCCAATGAGCAGAGGGCTTATGATATCACACATTGGTTTCTGTCTTCTATAACAGTTTTACCACCATTCTGTAAACAAGAAATGACTTTGTCTAAATATCACAAGAGCATTGCCTTAAGATTGTGATTTACGCATAAATGTTTACCTGTGTTAAAATGAGGACTGTTAAATAAATTGTCAAATTAAACTTCAGGAAAAGTTTGACCAACATTGGAATAGTCAATGTTTTGTCACATCAACTGTATGACAAGTTTAATGTCATTATGCACATGTGTTTATATTCCTGGGAAAACACTGAAATTGCTTCTCTCATGTAATTTGGTCCATCAACCAGAAAATTGTTTTATTAGTTTTTTTTTTTCAAAACAACTACTATATTAATAATATTACCTGTATATGGCTGATCTTGAGAGAGCGATAGCAACTTTATTCCTGTGATATTAATTGAATTTTTTCCTTTAAATATTAAGACTATTTTGTTTTTACTATTCCGATTTTCTTTTGTCGTAATAACACAACGTTTGTGTAATAATAGATAATAAAAGTGTAATAACTTATAATAACTTTTGTTTCGGAATTTTACAATGTTTTTCTTGTTTAGTGTGTCCCCAAATACTCTTTTGTGCCTTGTGTATCCATGCTCATGTTTTCCCACTTCACTGTTTGGTCCTCTCTTTGTTTGTGCTCTTATGTATGTAAAGATCTTGGCATCGCATTCCCCGTGTGATGTGTTGTGATGGTGTCAGGCCTTCATAGTCTGCTGTTTAACCTTTTGTTGAGTTTGACACGCTCTAGTGGAAAGCTTAGACTTTTCCAATTATTTGAAACATTTCAAATTACAGTGGTATAGGTTGTAACAGGGAGAATTTAAAGAAATGCTATTTGTTGACAACAATATACAAAAACAACTTGACCTATTTCCACACAAAACAACAACAACAACAATACATGAAACCATTATTTCTATGGCATATGTCTTTCCTCTCATTAAGTGGCCATACAATCAAGTCCTGTGATTGATCGCTTCAAATGCAGTCAAATCTCTCTCACGTGCACAATTTTAACCACTCTCACGTTTGTCATTGTTATAATATTAGAATAATTGTCTCTCATGCGAGGCTTCCTATAAGGAGAAAGTCAATATTCCTTCCATTAAGCACATCATTGTTCATACTTAACAGCAAGATCAGCAGAAAGTGCTTAAGCATGGCCTGAGTATAATAATTATGTGTGTTCTTCCTAATTTCAGGGAACACTTGTTGTGTGTGGTCCAATAGCAGCAGACTGTGTTGCTGCAAAAAAGGAGGCCTGAAACTGTTGCATATGGCGTTGAGCTCAATGCTTGTTCTTTGTTTTTTTTTTCAAAGTTTTCTCATTGATAAGTGAAGATGTGAAGATTGCACACAGTTGAGCTGAATAGTTTTCAAGTTCTCTTAATATTTCATCGGAGCTTGCAAAGCTTACCAAACGTCAAAGTCGGCATTTCATTATAATTACATTCACTTTCAATCAATACAGAACCCTCAATAACACATATACAGGATCGAATCTGTTCCATCCAATATCAGTCTCGCCTTTCTTGCATTTAAATGTATAACCCCAATTCCAATGAAGTTGGGACATTGTGTTAAACATAAATAAAAACAGAATACAATGATTTGTAAATCATGTTCAACCTATATTTAATTGAATACAAAGACAAGTACAAGATATTTAATGTTCAAACTGATAAACTTAATTGTTTTGAGCAAATAATCATTAACTTAAAATGTTATGGGTGCAACACGTTCCAAAAAAGCTGGGACAGGTGGCAAAAAAGACTGAGGAAGTTGAGGAATGCTCATCCAACACCTGTTTGGAACATGCCACAGGTGAGCAGGCTAATTGGGAACAGGTGGGTGCCATGATTGGGTATAACAGGAGCTTCCCTGAATTGCTCAGTCATGCACAAGCAAAGATGGGGCGAGGTTCACCTCTTTGTGAACAAATGCATGAGAAAATAGTTTAAGGACAATGTTCCTCGACATACAATTGCAAGGAATTTAGGGATTTCATCATCTACGGTCCATAATATCATCAAAAGGTTCAGAGAATCTGAAGAAATCACTGCATGTAAACGCCAAGGCCGAAAACCAACATTGAATACCCGTGACTTTCGACCCCTCAGGCGGCACTACATCAAAAACCGACATCAATGTTTAAAGAATATCACCACATGGGCTCAGGAACACTTCAGAAAACCAATGTCAGTAAATACAGTTCGGCGCTACATCCGTAAGTGCAACTTGAAACTCTACTATACAAAGCAAAAGCCCTTTATCAACAGCACCCAGAAACGCCGCCAGCTTCTCTGGGCCTGAGCTCATCTAAGATGGAGTGATGCAAAGTGGAAAAGTGTTCTGTGGTCTGACGAGTCCACATTTCAAATTGTTTTGGGAAATTGTGGACATTGTGTCATCCAGGCCAAAGAGGAAAAGAACCATCCGGTCTGTTATGGACGCAAACTTCAAAAGCCAGCATCTGTGATGGTATGGGGCTGTGTTAGTGCCAATGGCATGGGTAACTTACACATCTGTGAAGGCACCATTAATGCTGAAAGGTACATACAGGTTTTGGAAAAACATATGCTGCTATTCAAGCAACGTCTTTTTCATGGACGCCCCTGCTTATTTCAGCAAGACCTTGCCAAACCACATTCTGCACGTGTTACAACAGCGTGGCTTCGTAGTAAAATAGTGCGGGTACTAGACTGAACTGCCTGCAGTCCAGACCTGTCTCCCATTGAAAATGCGTGACGCATTATGAAGCGTAAAATCTGACAACGGAGAGCCCAGACTGTTGAACAGCTGAAGCTGGACATCAAGCAAGAATGGGAATGAATTCCACCTACAAAGCTTCAACAATTAGTGTCCTTAGTTCCCAAATGTTTATTGAATGTTGTTAAAAGAAAAGGTGACGTAACACAGTGTTAAACATGACCTTCTCCAAGCTTTTTTGGAACGTGTTGCAGCCATAAATTTCTAAGTTAATCATTATTTACTAAAAACAATAAAGTTTATCAGTTTGAACATTAAATATCTTGTCCTTGTAGTGTATTCAATTAAATATAGGTTGAACATGATTTGCAAATCATTGTATTCTCTTTTTATTTATGTTTAACACAACGTCCCAACTTCATTGGAATCGGGGTTGTACATACTGTATAGCAAGGTAGCCTGATAACCAAGTGGGTAACACGTTTGCCTTAGTTTGAAGCTCGCCTCCAACCTTCATGTGAGGCAGGAGTGGACTGGCCATTGGCCACACCGGGCACATGCTCGGTGGGGCGGTAGTCCTCTGGGGCTGATTGTGACGCTGCTGAGTTTTTTTCTTAATTTTTTCGAAGAGACCGGCCCACACCACAATTTAGAGTGGACAGCCCATCGGTCCATATTTCATATAGACTGAACCAATCAGTGGCCCCACCCCTTTCTTGCGGGGTTCAGTCTTGCTGTAGCAGCCCGACTAACCAACGTGCCTTCATAGCGGCCATGTTTGGGGAGGTCGACATGTCCATCAAAGGCGATGCAGCAACATTGAAATTTAGTCGTAAATTGCTGATTATCAACTAATTTTCACGAGGTTAACTTTTTTGTCAACACCAAAGTGTGTGCTATCAATACAGAACATTTGTTTTAAAAAAGCCCCAAAAACATTGATACCTGTGAAAGTGAATTCCCAGTTCCCTTGTTGTGATTGTACAGCGTTGCGTGCAACCGTATGCAGCACTTTGTCCTGGCATCCTTGTTCATTTGATAATCTTGCCATCCACACACATGGAATGTGCTGACAACTTTGACCTCCCTAGCTCAGCGTCATCGTAGGCACGCAGCTCAAAGGGCGTGTTGAATCGAAAGGTACAGCTCAGTAAACTAGAATATCCATCCATCCATCCATTTTCTTTACCACTTATCCTCACTAGGGTCGTGGACTGCTGGAGCCTATCCCAGCCATTTTCAGGCGGGAGGCGGGGTACACCATGAACCGGTCGCCAGCCAATCGCAGGGCACATAGAATATATTTATATTCATTTATTGAACTGCACCGGTACATATCTGAGTGTCTAGGTGTCACGTAGCGACAGCGTGACTTGCACTACTTGTTTCATAGTACTGTAAGCGTGAAGACCGTAATGTGGGTTCAAAAAAGAAGATGCATGAAATTGAAGAATCTCATCTTAGATGCTGCAAAAAGTGCGATACACTACATTGTCAAAAGTATTCACTCACCTACCTTGACTCACATATGATTTTAAGTGATATCCCATTCTAAATCCATCTGGTTTAATATGATATTGGTCTACCCCTGGCAGCTATTAAAACTTCAACTCTTGTGGGAAGGCATTCAACAAGGTTTAGGCGTGAGTTTCTGAGAATTTTTGCCCATTCATCCAGGAGCATATTTGTGAGGTCACACACTGATGTTGGACGAGAAGGCCTGGCCATTTGTCCACTTGAAACCAACCCAAAGGTGTTCTATTGGGTTGAGGGCAGGACTCTGTGAAGGCCAGTCAAGGTCATCCATAACACATTCTCTCATCCATGTCTTTATGGATCTTGCTTTGTGCACCGGTGCACATACATCTTGGAACAGGAAAAAACTCTTGGTATGCTGAAGCATTCAGACTTCCTTTCACTGCAGCTCAGGGGCTAATATTTTGGACATTTCCAACTTTGTGGGAATAGTTTAGAGATGGGCCCTTCCTATTCCAAAATGACTGTGCATCAATGCACAAAATAATGTTCATAAAGTCATGGATGAGAGAATTTGATGTGGATGAACTTGACTGGCCTGCACAATCCTGACCTTAACCCAATAGAATACCTTTGGAATAATTAGAGCTGAGACTGAGAGCCAGGCCTTCTCGTCCATCAGTGTGTAACCCCACAAATGCACTTCTGGAAAAATGGTCATAAATTCCCATAAACAAACCTTGTGGAAAGCCTTTCCAGAAGAGTTTAAGAGCTGGTGGACCAATCTCATATTAAACCCCATGGATTAAGAATGGGATGTCACTTCAGTTCATATCTGAGTCAAGGCAGGTGACTGAATATAGTGTATGTTTGCTTGGAGAACTATTGCAGCCTCCAAAAATCTGGCAGCCATGGCACTTTATGCTGACATAATAGCAAATGGGCGTCATCTGTGCGGAGTTTGCATGTTCTCCCCGTGCCTGCAAGGGTTTTCTCGGGGTACTCCGGTGTGTGTGTGTGTGTGTGTGTGTGTGTGTGCGTGCATGCGTGTGTGTTTAATTTGACCCTGCTATTCTTTATTTGGTTATAAGCATGCCTCCAACCTCCCCCCGACCCTATTTATTTTATTTTGTTTTGTTATTTTGGTTGATGTCATGCATGACGATGAACCTTTTCATATTATTATCAAAATAAAATAATTAACCATAAGGTACTAAATAGAGCTAAATAGATAGAACCCAATGAAACTAATGGACCAGCAAGTATTAGTTGGATAGTCCCATATTGCAGGGTTTCAATGGTTTAGATTGTGGCAAGGTTTTTCCTGAATGTTGAATTATTCCTATTTTTAATTTTGTTTTTGATTATTTTCAGCGGCACGGTTGATGACTGGTTAGCAGATCTGCCTCACAGTTCTGAGGACCGGGGTTCAAATGCCGGACCCGCCTGTGTGGAGTTTGCATGTTCTCCCTGTGCCTGCATGGGTTTTCTCCGGGTACTCCGTTTTCCTCCCACATCCCAAAACATGTGTGGTAGGTTAACTGAAGACTCTAAATTGCCCGTCGGTATGAATGTGAGTGCGAATGGTTGTTTGTTTCTATGTGCCCTGGCTGGCGACCGGTTCAGGGTCCACACTGCCTCTTGCCCGAAGATTGCTGGGATAGGCTCCAGCAAGCCCGCGACCCTAGTGAGGATAAGCGGAACGGAAGATGAATGAATGAATGAATTATGTTTTCAATTTACCACTTTATAAATTATCATAACCCCTCTGTCTCTCCTCAAGCCAGCCTGTTGTGGTAGCAGTTGAGGAGAGAAAAGAGAGAGTACATATACTTACTGCATAACATACAGTATATCTCACCACAAGTAGGGTTTGGAATAATTGTACAATGCATTCCTTCGGGGAGCATATACATAAATTACTAGTCAGTTTTGCTCTGCCAAAAAAAGCCAAAAATGCAAGGGCAAATTTTTTGTCACGGTCCACCCCTGATGTGAGGAGTTTGTATGTCCTCCTCATACTTGTTTGGGTTTTCTCCAGATACTCCAGCTTCGTCCCACATTCCAAAAGCATGCATGTTAGGTTCATTGAAGACTCGAAATGATCAAAAGGAGTGAATGTGACCTACCTCTCAACCAAAGTCATCTGGGATTGGCTCTGGGTCACCAACAACCATAATGATAATAGGCGGTGCAGAAAATGGATGTATGGATTCTGTATAACAAAGTACTGTACTTTTCACTCTTTGTTATATTGCAGCCGTTTGCTGCAAGTTAATTTTTGCCTCAGTAATGTGCACACAGCACCCCATATTGACAGAAAAGACGGAATTGTTGAAATTTTTGCAGATTTATTAAAAAATAAAAACTGAAATATCACAAAGCCATAAGTATTCAGACCCTTTGCTATGACACTCATATATTTAACTCGGGTGCTGTCCATTTCTTCTGATCATCCTTGAGATGGTTCTACACCTTCATTGGAGTCCAGCTGTGTTTGATTATACCAATTGGACTTAATTAGGAAAGACACACCCCTGTCTATATAAAACCTTACAGCTCAGAGCAAATGAGAATCATGAGGTCAAAGGAACTGCCTGAAGAGCTCAAAGACAGAATTGTGGCAAGGCACAGAGCTGCCCAAGGTAACAAAAAAAAATCTGCTGCACTTAAGGTTCCTAAGAGCACAGTGGCCTCCATAACCCTTAAATGGAAGACGTTTGGGACGACCAGAAACCTTCCTGGAGCTGGCCTTCTGGCCAAACTGAGCAAATGGGGGAGAATAGCCTTGGTGAGAGAGGTAAAGAAGAACCCAAAAATCACTGTGGTTGAGCTCCAGAGATGCAGTCAGGAGATGGGAGAAAGTTCTAGAAAGTCAACCAACACTGCAGCCCTCCACCAGTCAGGGCTTTATGGCAGAGTGGTCTAACAGAAGCCTCTCCTCAGTGCAAGACACATGAAAGCCTGCATGGAGTTGGCTAAAAAACACTTGAAGGACTCCAAGATGGTGAGAAAAAAAATATTCTCTGGTTTGATGAGACCAAGATAGAACTTTTTGGCCTTAATTCCAAGCGGTATGTGTGGAGAAAACCAGGCACTGCTCATCACCTGTCCAATACAGTCCCAACAGTGAAGCATGGTGGTGGCAGTATCATACTGTGGGGATGTTTTTCAGCTGCAGGGACAGGACGACTGGTTGCAATCGAAGGAAAGATGAATGCGGCCAAGTACAGGGATATGCTGGATGAAAATCTTCTCCAGAGTGCTCAGGACCTCAGACTGAGTCGAAGGTTCACCTCCCAACAAGACAATGACCCTAAGCACACAGCTAAAATAACGAAGGAGTGGCTTCAGAACAACTCCGTGACTTTTTTTGAATGGCCCAGCCAGAGCCTTGACTTAAACCCAATTAAGCATATCTGAAGAGACCTGAAAATGGCTGTCCACCAATGTTCACCATCCAACCTGACAGAACTAGAGAGGATCTGCAAGGAGGTATGGCAGAGGATCCCCAAATCCAGGTGTGAAAAACTTGTTGCATCATTCCCAAAAAGACTAATGACTCTATTAGCTCAAAAGGGTGCTTCGACTAAATACTCAGCAAAAGGGTCTGAATACTTATGGCTATGTGATATTTCAGTTTTTCTTTTTTATTAAATCTGCAAACATTTCAACAATTACGTGTTTTTTTCGTTTTTTTCTGTCAGTATGGGGTGATGTGTGTACATTAATGAGGAAAAAATTTACTTAAATGATTTTAGCAATATAACAAAGAGGGAAAATATTAAAGGGGTCTGAATACTTTCCAAATATTTTTCTATTAATACTTACTATCAATTTAATATATAATATTAATAATAATATTTTTTTTTTTTTACATGACGTGCATAATCATCATAGATTGTACTGAGCTAATCATCAATGAATCCCACTACACTTTTTAGATCAGTGCGAAAAATTAGTCTGCAATTAACTTTTATGATGATGAGTCTCACCCGTCAGTCAATATGATGTCCAATTAGTCTGCTAACACTCTGGGGATTATGTTTCTTAAGATAGGCCTGCATTTATTCAACAGACACCATGAATGTATTTTTCATGTAAATCTGCATAGAACACAAGGCTGAGCAAGAGCAACACTGCTGTAAGGACAGGTTTTTGAGCTTGAAAAGCCACCTAATTACAAAATGGTTCCGATTAGAAAGCGAGGGATCTTGAGGTCGGCACCAGGTCAAATCAAGTTGGCAGCAGGCTTGGTAAATGGCAGCCTCCATTCAGCGACTGTTCACATCATTAATCTTCACACATCCCTGGGTGGTGTAGCAGCAGGCGGCCATCTCTCTATTTTTAGGCTGACTGGACTGAGAGACGGTATAGGCCTTCTTGGTCCCGCAGCATGAAAGCTAAAGCTGCATGGGATGTAGGATGGAATTTTCCCACATGAAAAGGCGAAGGCAGCCAAGAGGTTAATCTCTTTTACATATTTGGAGCACAGCAACATAATGTTGTGAGTGGTGTCCTCATCTACAAGCCAGGATGTCAGTGCAGTTTGTTTGTCTGTCGGCAGTGTTACAAAAACAGTAAGATTGTGTGAGGTGAAAAGATGTTGCATTGTGGTCACTCAATATTGTGGCTATTTATTTTTTCATTTAAAATTTTTTTTTTTGCTTTGTGTTGAGGTTCAGATGCGCCACCGCTCAATAAAAGTGAAAAGAAAATTTAGCGACAAACAGTCAAACACAAATACTAAGAGAGGACGCTCGCAAGAAGCTACAGTGGACCAAAACACACAGAGAATTTCACACACAGACTAACCGGCCATATTCCCGATATGCTCAAGAGGCCACACCCTAATGAAGACAAAGATGGAACACTGAAATTGTTGGGACTTTCTGCTTGTCCAAACACACACTAACAAAACTTCATAATACCAGTTTTTTTATTTACATTGTCTTTTATGAGGTTGTATTATGCTTTTTTTTTTTTTTTTTTTGTCAAGATCTTTCTTGTCCGCAAGGGGTAATTTGGTTTGCAGCAGCACAGCACAATCAAATACTTTTAAAATGTAAATGTATAACAGACAAAAAACAAAAATACAGTTTAAAAAAACAACAATGGAATTTTACCAATACATAAAATACAATTAACACAGTTGTTATCATGGTATGGTGGACAGTGTGCTAACTCACAACTGATTTCTACACTTAACAGCAGATGGTACGAACAATCTCAGGTCTCTATTTGACTTTGCCTTCCTGGAAAAGGTCCACCTCCTTCCTGAATGCAGTGGCCAAAACTCTGTGAAAAGAGGGTGTTGGGAGTCTCGCAGGATCGCCTTGGCCTTCCAGATAAACCTAACTGGGTAGACCTGGCTGAGATCAGCAAGATCAACTCAGAGATAGAAGGGCAACAGTGTTGTAAATTGCATAAGAACCTCCAAAGTTTTAAAGTCGATGTTCGAGCTAGAGCTAAAGTTGAGAACGGATTTGGAGATGAGGGCGATGCCCCTGCCCTTACTAATCAGATGCGTAATGTGTGAACTCACAAAGTTTAGGAGAGACGCCTCATTAAGTGGTAAAAAAAAATTTGCGTTTCAAACAAGTCTCGCAAAGACCAGTCATATTAAAATTATGATGTCTGATAGGAGCCACAGCTTTCGACTAATCTAATATTCATAAGACCGATTTTCATTAAAGTGGGTTGATCGGTGCTGTATGTCTCCAGAGTATTCGTTGTAGAACTATTAATCAGATTGCGTCGTATAGAATTCATAATGTATTTTGAGTTGCTGTGGGCGTGGCAAGAGACTAATACTGCAGGAATGTGGTAGTTAATTGTCAACTTGTTGTCAGTAAAATGAACCTTAGCCTTACAGACTCCACACCGGTTCTAATCGCCTGTGTCTCTGCAGTATTAGTCTCTAGTCTGTGTTGTCATGGAAAGCTCAAACAGTAACCTATGTTCCGAGAAAGAATGATGGTGCCTACCCCATTAGGGGTACACAGCCACATTACAGTGGCTGGATTTTTAAGCTTGACATTACAAGTGATGGAGACACCTATGACTAACGTGTGGGAGCCAGGAGAGTGAGTAGGAATGGGACAAGCTAAAGGAGTTAATCTAATATGCGTCTCAACAGCGCAGTTAGCTAGCTGCTTGGGGCTAATGCTAACAGGACTAGTAGATCAGCTACAACCTACCCTGTCAGGTGTGCTCGCGACATCTACACTTACCAAACTATTCTGTTCTACATAGTTTGAAGTTGACGGACACGTCCCTGTAGTAGGGAAGGCCTCTCAAGGAGAAGGGTGCAATTGGTGGACAATTCCATAGTCACGTTTCTTTGGTCGTAGTTTTGGAGGCGAAGTCTGTGGGATAACTGGCAGCATAACAGCCTCGTCGGTGTCTGGCAGTGGAGCAGCTGAAGCTAGTAGCCTTGAAAACGGGGCTACTCCGCTTTCAAAAATTCACAATAGTTTCCAAAAAGTACAAACAAAGGTACAAGTAAAACGTAAAAATGTAGGTAGATGAAGAAAAAGCATTAGGAGTTCATCTCTCGGATGCACACAGCGTCACTTGACTGGAGTGCCGTATTATATCATTATGCTTAAATACACCCCAAACTATGATTCCAAAATACTAATAAGATGTAAAACTCATCTTACAACATTACAGTTAAAAAGATTTTACAAATTATTAAATTATTTAATTTCCCCCAATACTGCCACTTTATCGTAGGTTTATGTCCTTGGAGGGGGTGGTGGACCAGCCTTTGGTCGATCTTCGGCAGGTCTCGTGGGACAAAATTATCCTTGACAGCGGGGGATAGTCCTTGAAAAAATGCATCAATTAGTGCCCTACTATTCCACTGACTCTCAGCTACTAGAATCCGAAACTCAATCGCGTAATCTGACACCCTGCGCTTGCATTGTTGTAAGGTGACAAGAGAGCGAGCTGCCTCACGATCTGGTGTGGAACACTGAAAACCTTGCTCCATAGTCTTTACAAAAGAAGTCCAAGAATGCCACGCGGAAGAATTGCATCTCCATTCAGCAGTAGCCCACGTCTGCGCACGACCAGTCAGGTGGGAAATGATAAAAGCGATCTTTGCCCGCTCGGTGGGGAAGGCAGCTGCCTGCAGCTCAAAGTGGAGTTTGCACTGAGTGATGAACAAGTTAATATTCCCAGAATCTCCAGAGAACCTCTCCGGTCGAGAGAGCTGTGGGCAGACAGCAGCGGATGTGGCAGGTGGCGGCGTGGTGACTGCTTCACATGGAAACTGTGGTATGGGTGCTGTGCCAGCTAGTTCCTTCTTCTGAAGCCATCCATCCATTTTCTGAGCCGCTTCTCCTCACTAGGGTCGCGGGCGTGCTGGAGCCTATCCCAGCTGTCATCGGACAGGAGGCGGGGTACACCCTGAACTGGTTGCCAGCCAATCGCAGGGCACATACAAACAAACAACCATTCACACTCACATTCATGCCTACGGGCAATTTAGAGTCTCCAATTAATGCATGTTTTTGAGATGTGGGAGGAAACCGGAGTGCCCGGAGAAAACCCACGCAGGCACGGGGAGAACATGCAAACTCCACACAGGCGGGACCGGGGATTGAACCCGGGTCCTCAGAAGTGTGAGGCTGACGCTCTAACCAGTCGGCCACCGTGCCGCCTTCTTCTGAACCTTATGAACTTCAAACTGTGAGGCCACCTGTCTCATCATAGTGTCCTGAGGCTCTGACAGTCCCTTTAGATGAAGGTGGAGGGCAGCAAGCTGCTCATCCTGCTTCGCAATGCGGGTCCACCATGCATTTCACTCAAGCCCGCCCGGCAGTCCCCTCTGGTCCCGCCTTCCAGGCCTCCTCTTCACCCCCGTTTCGTGGACGGGGGCCCTGTCTTCACGGTGAGGCGGCTGTTGTTATCTCCTCGGAGGGGGAGGAGGTTTCAATACGGGCCTGAGGAACGTTCATGGGTGCCGTCTGGGTTTATTGTTGACTCATTCGGGACTTCCACGTTGCACATCCTGGGGCTCCAGGGCCGTCTGGGGCCGTCCGTTAAGAGGGGCGGGGTGGGGGGGGGGTACTGTCATGGGTGTTTGTTATGGTAGTTGTCTTCCCGCTGTCTCGTATACACCTGTTCTTGAGAGCATCTTCCCCACCTGTGCCTCGTTTACCCGAATTACCACATGCATTTAACCTCGTGTCTCATTCTTTGTGGTCGCCAGTTCGTTATACCTTGCAGTCACGTTCCAAAATTCCTTGTTTACACATAACTTATAGTAAGCCTAGACCCTGTTCTGATTACTGACCTTCCCTTTTTGCCTCACATTTTTTGGATACTGTTGCGTTTTCGGATTGCCTGCCTGTGTACCGACCTCCGCCCATTTATTAAACCTCTCTTTTTGAAACTCTCCATTTGAATTGGAGTCGTGCATGTGGGTCCTGTCCTTTGTTCCGTTCATGACAACTACCCAAGCTGCCCTTTCATTTAACATTCATTGCTGAACAATTCTTTTTCACGATTAAAACAGGCACTGACGCCCTATGAAAGCTTCCCAACAACATTGTGTTGCACGCATAAAACGTCATATGGGCTCTATTCGGGTTCACAGCACTTCATCACAGTGATGGATGACCAATGACTGTAAATAATCAACTACTGCTGACAGACTGAAATTAGCTCTCAAGCTTGCTTTGTACCCAGTGGATAGTGTTAATCAGATGAAAGGAAGATTAGTCCATCCATCCATTTTCGACACCGCTTACCCTCACTAGGGTCGCGGGTATGATTGAGCCTATCACAGCTACAGTAACTGCGGGCGGGAGGCAGGGTACACCCTGAAGTGGTCGCCAGCCATCCCATGACACCGGAAACCGGAGTACCCGAAGAAAACCCATGCAGGCACAGGGAGAACATGCAAACTCCACACAGGTGAGGCTGGATTTGAATCCGGGTCCTCAGAACTGTGAGGGGGATGTACTAACCAGTCATCCACCGTGCTACCGGAAGATTAGTCATGTTGGAATACATTTGGATTAAAAAAAACAAAAAAAACAATGCAACTTGGAGACAGAATAACAATTACATTTATAGTGGAAACTCTAAAGTTGAATGCCACTGAAGTGAGAAGAATTCCACCTACAAAGCTTCAACAATTAGTGTCCTCAGTTCCCAAATGTTTATTGAATGTTGTTAAAAGAGAAGGTGATGTAACACAGTGGTAAACATGACCCTGTCCCAGCTTTTTTGGAACATGTTCAGCAATAAAATTCTAAGTTAATGATTACTTGCTAAAAACAATAAAGTTTATCAGTTTAAACATTCAATATCTTGTCTTTGTAGTTTATTCAATTAAATATAGGTTGAAAATGATTTACAAATCATTGTATTCTGTTTTTATTTATGTTTAACACAACGTCCCAACTTCATTGGAATCGGGGTTGTAATATACTCTAGTTTTCTGAGTGTACTGTATGCCTTGGCAAGAGCTGTGATGTCGTTTAGCTTGGTTGTGTTGTGGGATGAGGGGTATCCTGTTGTAATCCGTGTCTGTTGATTCGATAGGAGGAACAGAACACGGAACATTTGGATCTAAAAACATTCTCCCACAGAGACTAAATGAAGCGCAAACAGCGGTAGTTTCATGCTTCACGATTTAAGACGAAATGAAGCCAATCAGCTGCATTGCCTCACTGCTCTGCTATATAGGATCCAAGTGCATGCCACATTTAGAATTTGACTTGATGTGTATCTTTCGAGTGAAGAAGGCAAGTAAACATTGGGAAAGTTGATTAACTCATCATACGTTTGTTTTACTTTAGTCAATCAATGTTTTTTGTTGAAGAAGATAATTTGGAGTCTCATGCACATGAATTATACAAATGTAAGATGAGGTGTTTCCGTATAGCACAGGTGCTAAATTCAGGGTCTGGGGCCCAGATTTGTCCAGCCACAAAGTTATTTTTGTGTGGCCTGCTAAAGCAAATCGTGTGTCTACTTCATGTTTCTAGACAAAATCTGTACCAAAATTACAAATAGTCTACACTTCTAATACTGCTGAGATACTTCAAGCATTTTTTGTATTATTTTGTATTTATTTTGTTTATCCTTTATTTATCCAGGAATTGGCAAAAGCTAGTGAGTGTATTATGTCCATCCATCCATCCATTTTCTGAGCCGCTTCTCCTCACTAGGGTCGCGGGGTGTATTATGTGGGGTAAGATAAATCGGTGTTATGTCAGTCTTTTTTAAAATACTTTTTCTTTTTTCACATTCTTACTTATTAACAACACTTTAGAACATATTCTCTGTTGTGCATGATGAGCTACAGTAATTTTGTCTGTAATTATGTGCTTCCCGCAGCGGTCCAGGCACTGTGAAGACTCTTACTGTGGCTCACAAAAGGCTTGAATGTCAGATAAAAGCAGTGAGACCTCAAACAAACTGAGGATGACATTTCTCTTTGATTAGGTGTTAGCTACACTAACAGTACCCCTCTGCCAGTGAAGCCTCGATGCATTAGTTTGGCAGGTTTGAGCAGTATTCCACTAATCCAGGGGACTAGTGGGAGGGTGAAAGGCATTAGCAGCTGTGTGCAGCATTTGCAGGTTATGTGTGTATGAGTGTAATTTGTGCCAGACATGTCCTCACAGATGTCGTGCGACTCAAAGTGGGGCTGCAAATGGTTTTGTACTAACCTCGGCTAAATGGTTACAGGCAGGCAAACCTTTCTTTGCCTTACATGTTACTTTTCATTTAACGTGGAGCAAGGGTGTCCAACTAATTTTTTGTCTCAGATCACAGAAACCGCATAAATGTATAATCGACTCGTCATATTATTAGATATGCACAACAAATTGTTGGATATCTACTTTTGAAATTATATGTCAAGGAAAATAGTTGCATTCATTTAATTTATTGGTAGAAGAACTTCATGGAAGAAGAGATCTATCCAATGGGATTGCCTGCCTGTAACCATTTAGCTGTGGTTAGTACTAAACCTTTTCCTTTACAAAGACAATGATACACAGTTGTGATTGACACTGCCAGACAAGTATTCATTTGACATTGTGTTTATTATTGTGCTTGGGCTATATGTGCTGTGCAGTGTCCATGGAGATTCCCATTGCCGATCTCTTCGCTTATATCACTGTCAAAACTTTTCAGCTACTCAGGAGAACGCCAGTATGTCAAATTCAAAGGTCAATACAGTAATATTACAGCACTCCCATACACATCCGTCATAAAAGCCATCGCCGACTGTAACCCGTCTGCTCCACTCGGGGAAAATAGAAGTACCGGTACCTGTTGACCATACTGTGCACATTTGCAACATTATTTTATTTATTGTTCTTTTTGTTGGGTTATACGTGAATGTTTAAATGCATCCAAAGTCGAATTGAGCCAGGAGCATATGCAGTGTACAGTAGCACTTAATGGTTTGCTGTCACTCCCAAGCAATGACAGAATAGGGAGCTAAAAAAAAAAAAAGGTAAAATCCACCCATAACATTTTATTATCCCGTTTCAGTCCTGTACATTGACAAACACATGGATTACGTTCCATCACATCTTCCCTATTTATTAAGCCTTTTTTTTTTGTATAATGCAATGTTTAATGTGTTTTGTAATAATGTGTTTCAGTCAAAACATACTTCAGTACTTCAAATTAGTCATCATGAAATTACTAAAATGATCCCTTGTTGTACACCAATAGGATCTTGCCATGCACAACATTCCAGATTACTTAGATATTATTATTTACCCCTGTGCTTAGCAATTAAACTAACAATCTTTGACGGTAAAGCAGAGTCATTTAAAGCAATTACGGTGCAATCAAAGGAGGAAATCAGATGTTAGGAGTAAAGTAACAGTCGGGGAAGAGTTTCATGTATTAGATGCAACAAAGTGAAAATTAAATATACCTGCATAAGATTTGATTGAAATTGAATATGACCCTTTTCCTGATTGAATCATTTTTGCAGTGCTTCAAAACAAATGTTGCCATTACCAATGATGTAGTTGTCTGTAACCATTGCAAAATCATTATTAACTGTGGGCAATGACAAAGTAACATTTTAAATAACAAAAGACCTTTGTTGACAGGTGCAGCCTTCAGACGTTGTAGAAAAGGCTTTTTAAGATTCTTAAGTCGAACAGGGCAACTGCTTATCCTCATTAGTGTCGCCGGTGAGCTAGAGACTATCCTAGCTGACTTTGGTTGAGTACTCCCTGGCAATGGGAGCACATTCTGTCCTTCTTTTATTTAAAAAAATAACTCATCTCCAAAAGCATGCATGTTCGGTGAATCAAAGAATTGAAATTTTGCCTTGCCTCTCGCCCACACTCATCTGGGATAGAACACATACCTTACAGTGAAATACTTTGAAGTGATTATACATAGGGTTGGGCATGGTTTAAATTTGAGAGATTCAGGCCCAGATTCCAGTTCCTCAGTTTAATTACGGTTCAAACAATTCTCGATTCCAATTCTTTTAGGGGGCTGGGTCAAAGATGTTTGCGTGGTTTAAATAAAGGGTGTCTAAATTATGAACATCCATTTTCTTAGCAGCCTGCAGCATAAACTAAAATGAACATTTGACTCGGGGATTTTCTTATCAATATCAATATCGAACCTATGAACTAAATGGCAATGTGTATGGAACTAACCTAATTGACTTAATAATCATTAATTAATGTTTCAACTAAAAGTTAAATATAGCATTGTTAAAATCGTTATTTGCAACTGTTTTATCACGTCAAATGGTTTATATGTGCAAGTTTCAAACTGACTTCCTGTTTTAAGCTTGAAGCCTTTTATTTTGAAGGGTACGCACTGGAACTCAGCTTTTTGGCACGAAAAATAACTTCACACTACACCAGTAAAAACGAAAGTAAAACGAGATGCAAAAAGAGTAATGTACTGAACCAAATGCTCTGTAAAATGTTGATTCCTTTCCCTACCCACCGATGAGACACGAGGTTAGTGCTTGTGATACTGTAAGACAATGTGAATTGAATTGTGATGTAAAGTTGTTAGTTTGGCCTTTGGTTAAGTTTTAGCTCTGTGTTAAGCTTGTAATGCGACTGTTTCTACTTTATTTCAAGTATGGTGAAGTAATTTATATTATATTTTTGTCTGTTATCAGTTCTTCCGTTGGTTGAAAGACTAAAATACATTTAACCTGTTAGCCGCCTCAATGTTGACATAGACATATTTTATTGTTTCACACTCACCCAATTGACTTGACGGAAGTTCCGCGCAGTGTAGGCTGAGGCTCGGAGCAGAAAGGAACGCTTCAGTCTTCTACACATCATGAAAGCCTCCTGACCACAATATAATCTTATTCCAAGTGTT